>NC_092040.1:55644810-55894787 GCF_003086295.3 Arachis hypogaea
AGAAGCTTAGATCTCACATGGATAGAGAAGTTCACAACCATGAGAGGGTTGATGGAAACAATGCCATTCCTGAGAGGAGGGTTCTTGTTCATACATAAACCCAACCTCTGGGAATTGTGGTAGTAGCATTCAGAAACCACCCATTCAGGCCAACAATTTTGAACTCAAACCACAGCTCATATCATTGGTGAAGGATCATTGTTCATTTGGTGGAAGTGCTAATGAAGATCCAAACCAACATCTCACCAAATTCCTAAGAATTTGCGACACTGTGAAGTCCAATGGAGTCCAGGAAGATGCCTATAAACTGCTCTTGTTCCCATTTTCACTTAGGGACAAGGCAGCTAAGTGGCTGGAATCATTCCCAAGGGATAGCCTAACAACCTGGGATGAGGTGGAGAGCAAGTTTCTGGCACGTTTCTACCCCCCACAAAAGGTCAATAGGCTTCGATCTGAGGTTCAGACTTTTAGACAACAAGATGGTGAGACGCTCTACGAGCATGGGAGAGGTTCAAAGAGTTGACAAGGAAATGCCCACCAAACATGTTCCCTGACTGGGTGCAATTGCATATTTTCTATGATGGACTTTCTTATGAATCAAGGAAGGCTGTAGACCATTCATCAGGAGGTTCATTGAACAGGAAAAAGACTGTGGAAGAAGCCATTGAAGTGATTGAGACAGTGGCTGAGAATGAGTACTACTATGCTTCAGAGAGGCACAACACTAAGGGAGTCATGGAGCTGAACCATGTTGATACAATCCTAGCCCAAAACAAGGTGTTTTCCAAGCAACTAGCAGAGCTCACCAGGAAATTAGACACAAAGCAAGTGGCTGCAATACACACACAAGATCAAGAGGAAGTAAGCATTGAAGGAAATAATTGGGAAGAGGCTAACTATGTGGGAAACCAACAAAGGCAATCATATGATCCACATTCCAACACTTACAACCCAGGATGGAAAAACCACCCAAACTTTGGGTGGGGAAACCAGCAAAGCCAACCACAAAACCACAAACCTTACAACCACAACTAACATAACAATTCCACATACCAAAACTCCAACCAAAGATCATACCAAGCCACACAAAACACTTACTCCCAACCACCATATCATGGCCAAAATAACCAATCTGACCAATCCAATCCGAACCAACAATTTCAAGATCAATTAAACAGGATAGAAGGAATGCTTGCAACCATGAGTCAAGACATAACCGATTTGAAAGCTTTAAGGAAGAAGTAAATTCTAACTTGCAAAACCAAGGAGCTGCCATCCAGAAGCTAGAAAATCAAATTGTGTATTTGTCTAAGCAAACCCCTGGGCCAAGCGTTTCTCATGCTGCCAAGGCTATTGCAAGGGAAGAATGTAAAGCCATAACACTCAGAAGTGGAAAGAAGCTAAGGGAGATCTCAAAGGAAACCACAGAGGATGAAGCAAAGGAAGATGTGGGAGACAAGGAACAGGGACAATCTTTTACACCATCTGCAACAAAAGAAAAAGAAAAAGAGGTCCTGAAGCCTTATACACCCAAAGTACCATATCCTCAGCGGTTGATGAAAAGTGAAAAGGATGGCCAATTCTCCAGATTCTTGGAAATTTTCAAGAAGCTTCAAATCAACATTCCGTTTGCTGAGGCAATAGAGCAAATGCCACTCTATGCAAAATTCTTAAAGGAATTAATGACCAAGAAGAGAAGCTGGAGAAATGAGGAAACTGTGTTGTTAACTGAAGAATGCAGTGCCATCATTCAACACAAATTGCCTCAGAAATTGAAGGATCCAGGCAGTTTCCAAATCCCCTGCATCATAGGAGAAGTCATGGTGGAGAAGGCCTTATGTGACTTAGGGGCCAGTATCAATTTGATGTCTCTAACAATGATGAAAAGAATAAAGATTGAGGAAGCCAAACCAACAAGAATGGCCCTCCAATTGGCAGATCGAACTTTTAAGTTCCCTCATGGGATAGTTGAGGATTTGTTGGTGAAAGTGGGAGATTTTATATTTTCGGCCGATTTTGTGGTGTTAGATATGGAGGAAGAAGCCAAAGCTTCCATAATTCTGGAAGACCCTTCCTGGCTACTGCTGGAGCCATCATAGATGTCCAAAAGGGTGAACTCACTCTTAGACTACATGATGAGAAATTGGTGTTTAACGTATTCAAGGCAATGAGCTATCCATCAGAATCACTAAAGGAATGCATGAGGGTGGATGTGGTGGACATTGCAATACAAGAAACCTTTGAGGAAACCACAAGGGAAGTTTCAGAGGAGGAGTTCACCAAGGATATTGAAGTTAGTGACATCAAGGCTGCTGAAACAACCATGCTAAGCATGCCAGAGAAAGTGAAAGAAGAAAAGGAAGCACCAAAACCTGAGCTCAAAGCATTGCCCCCTAATCTCAAGTATGCATACTTGGGTAGTGATGAGAGCCATCCTGTTATCATTAGCTCTGCCCTGAGCCAAAAACAGGAAGAAGAATTGATCAAGGTGCTACAAACTCATCAAGATGCCATTGGATGGACCTAGCTGATTTGAAGGGATAAGTTCATCCATATGCATGCATAAAATCTTGTTAGAAGAGGATGCTAGACCCTCCATTCAAGCTCAGAGAAGGTTGAATCCCGTCATGAAAGAAGTGGTACAAAAGGAGGTCATGAAGTTATGGCAGGCAGGGGTAATCTACCCCATTTCTGACAGCCCATGGGTTAGTCCCATCCATGTAGTTCCCAAGAAAGGTGGCATAACTGTGGTGCCAAATGAGAGGAACGAACTCATACCCACAAGAACTGTCACTGGGTGGAGGATGTGCATAGACTACAGGAAGCTCAATGAAGCCACCAGAAAAGATCATTTTCCACTCCCATTCATGGATCAGATGCTTGAAAGGCTTGCAGGACATGCTTATTATTGCTTTCTGGATGGATACTCAGGCTATAATCAGATAGTAGTTGATCCAAGAGATCAAGAGAAAACATCATTTGTTTGTCCATATGGAGTTTTTGCGTATAGACGCATGCCCTTTGGATTGTGCAATGCACCTGCAACTTTCCAAAGGTGCATGTTGTCCATCTTTTCGGACATGATCGAAAAGTTTATTGAAGTTTTCATGGATGATTTTTCTATGTTTGGAAATTCTTTTCCTAGCTGCCTACACCACCTTGCCTTGGTGCTTAAGAGATGCCAAGAGACCAACCTAGTATTAAACTGGGAAAAGTGTCATTTCATGGTCACAGAAAGAATAGTCCTTGGCCATAAAGTGTCTAATAGAGGCATTGAGGTGGACAAAGCTAAGGTGGAACTCATTGAAAAACTACCTCCACCAAGTAATGTCAAGGCAGTTAGGAGTTTTTTGGGACATGCTGGCTTTTACAGAAGGTTTATTAGAGACTTTTCTAAAATAGCTAAACCTTTGAGTAACTTGCTTGTCTCTGATACACCTTTTGTATTTGATAAAAATTGCATGCTAGCCTATGAACTTTTGAAGCAAAAACTTTCCTCTGCACCTATCATTGCCCCACCTGATTGGAACTTACCTTTTGAACTGATGTGTGATGCATCAGACCTTGCTATTGGGGCAGTGTTAGGACAAAGGAAAGACAATTTGGTACATGTGATTTATTATGCCAGTAAGGTCTTGAATGATAACCAAAGGAATTACACAACCACTGAAAAAGAACTCTTGGCAATAGTCTTTGCATTTGACAAATTTAGATCATATCTCATTGGGTCTAAAGTCATTGTCTTCACTGATCATTCAGCTTTAAAATACTTACTTGCTAAACAAGAATCCAAACCAAGACTTATTAGATGGGTTCTTTTGTTGCAGGAATTTGACATTGAAATCAAAGACAAGAAGGGTGTAGAGAACAAGGTAGCAGACCATTTATCAAGGATACTATGTGAAGAAGGAAGCACACAAAGCACACATATAAATGAGTGCTTTCCTGATGAACAACTCATGGTAATTCACAAAGCACCCTGGTTTGTAGACATATCAAACTTCAAGGCCACTGGGAGTTTTCCGTTGGAATTTAACAAGCATCAAAGGAAGAAATTGGTAAATGATGCCAAATACTTCATCTGGGACGAACCATACTTGTTCAAAAAATGTTCGGATGGCATACTAAGAAGATGCATATCAGAGGAAGAAGGAAGGGAAGTCTTATGGGACTGCCATGGCTCCACTTATGGAGGACATTTTGCAGGAGAAAGAACAGTAGCTAAGGTGTTGCAGTGTGGTTTTTATTGGCCCACTATCTTCAAAGATGCAAAGGAACTAGTGAAGCACTGCCATGAATGCCAGAAAGCGGGGAACCTGCCAAGAAGAAATGAAATGCCACAACAATTCATTCTGGAACTTGAATTGTTTGATGTATGGGGGATAGATTTCATGGGACCCTTTCCCACCTCATACTCAAATAATTACATTCTTGTGGCAGTAGACTATGTCTCCAAATGGGTTGAAGCAATAGCAACTCCAACCAATGATAATAAGGTGGTCATGAACTTCCTCAGAAAACACATTTTTTGCCGTTTTGGGGTTCCAAGAGCAATCATCAGTGATGGAGGAAGCCACTTCTGCAACAAACCATTAGAGGCATTGCTTCTAAAATATGGAGTCAAACATAAGGTAGCCACACCATACCATCCACAGACAAGTGGGCAAGCTGAAATATCTAATAGGGAACTCAAAAGAATCTTGGAAAAGACTGTGGGAGCTTCAAGGAAGGACTGGTCGATTAAGCTAGATGATGCTCTTTGGGCATATAGGACAGCTTTCAAAACACCAATTGGAATGTCTCCTTACCAACTAGTATATGGAAAGGCTTGCCATTTGCCACTGGAGTTGGAGCACAAGGCATTCTGGGCCTTGAAACTCTTAAACTTGGACAGCAAAGCTGCTGGAGAAAGTAGGATGTTGCAAATTCAAGAGTTGGAAGAATTCAGAGCTGAAGCTTATGAGAATGCCAAAATTTACAAAGAAAGAGCAAAGAAGAAGCATGACAGCAACATAGCCCCAAGGAAATTTGAAGAGGGACAAAAAGTATTGCTCTACAATTCTAGGTTGAAGCTATTTCCAGGGAAGTTAAAATCAAGGTGGTCTGGACCATTCCTTGTCACCAAGGTCTCCCAATATGGACAAGTAGAAATCATGGAAGAAAAGTCACAAAGAACCTTCACTGTGAATGGTCAAAGACTCAAACATTACTTGGGAGATGTAGAGGAGAAGGACAAGGTTAAATATCACCTCAACTGAGGAAACTGACCGTCAAGCTAATGACGTTAAAAGAGCGCTTGTTGGGAGGCAACCCAGCCTGAGGTAACACTCTTTTGCTGTTTCTTTTATTTGTTTCAATAAAAAGGTGAAGTAGTTTCGGTGCATTGCAAAGAATTAAGTTTGGTGTTTCACACCAAATAATGAATTCGTGGATCAATAATTCAAAGGGGAATGTGTAACTCTAAGTTTGGTGTTCCACCATAAAGATCAACTGAACACAACAACCTTTGAATTATATGAAAGGAATAACCATTCTAAGCAATCACAGAAATGCTTAAAATCCTTAGCAGCAACTTCATTCCAAGGAGAATTCAAGGATTCAAAGAGCAGAGGAGTAAGTAGGAGATTAAGTTTGGTGTTCACACACCAACTTAAGACTCAGACACTTGCCCATACATAGTTGAGCTAACCACTCAAGTGCTTGAGAAGCAAGCAACTTCATCACTCCTTGCAGGAAAGGAAACAAGGATCTTAGAAAGAACATGAAGCAACAACTAGGAGAAGAAGGAGAAATCAAATTGTTTCCTAGCAACAAGGAGAAAACAAGAAATTTCACAAGGTGGTGTTGTTCCTTGACCATTCTTTAAAAGGCAAACAAAAGCATGCTTGTTCTGGTTTAAACTGTAATTGTTGAATCTTTCTGGAATGTGAAGTCATTTTGTAGGAGTGTTGGTTTACTGCTTTGAATAAAGATAATACCTAGATGTTTGGATATAACTTCACCTTCTTAAACAAATGCTTGCCATGCTTGTTCTGTTTCCAAAAAAAATAAAAGAAAAGTTTGAACAAAAGTAACTTGGCTCAATTAGTGACAAATCAAGTAGAATTAAGTGGTGGTATGCATGCTTGATTGTTAGTCAGATCACTGGAAATAGAATGTAGAATTATCATTTTTTGTGTAGAAGTTGAAAACTGTCTATGGATCTTGATGAATAAATGTCTTTGGCCATGAAAAAGAAAGAAAAAGAAGAAGAAAAAGCCACTGAAAAAGGGCAACCAAAAAGCAAAAAAATTGAGAAAATAAGCTAGGCACCAATGGTTTGAACTTCTGAGACAAATGCCTGTGGTGTTTATGTATTAAGGATATGCTTGGATGAATAGGTTCTGAGGAGTGTTTCAACACTTGGTAACTTGGGTTAACTAACCCGGGATTATCAACCAAAAGTCCATTATCAAGAGCAACCTAAATACAAAACATTTAGTCACACAAAGAGGTGCTGGGCACCAATGTCTCAAGAAGAAATGTGAACTAAAATGCCTGTAGTGGATATGTGTAATGCAATGATAAGAAAAAGAAAATGCCAAAGGCTTGTGCAACACATGACACTGAGCAAACAAGGAGCAAAGAAGCTCTAAGAAAAAGAAAAACAAAGAAAGGAAAATGTGCCAAAGACATAAGAATAACAAGAGGCCATAGCAGTGTTTGATGGATGCAATGAAAAAGTGATAATTCTACCTGATAAAAATGAAAAAGTGATGCTGCAACTTTCTGCATTAAACCCTTCTGATGAACTTCAAATGCTTGCTAGTATAGCCAATGTATTTGCTTTTGTTTCATACTTTCTTCTCAAATAACTCAGGACTTGCTTAGGGACAAGCAAGTATTAAGTTTGGTGTTGTGATGCCAAGGCATCTTAGGCTAGTTTCACTAGTATTTTTCTGTTAGTTTTAGTTGTTTTATGCATTTTCTTGAGCTTAAAGTAACCAAGAATGGTTAAATGAACAACAAAGTAATGAATCATCCAAACAGTGTAATTTTGATGCAAATTCCATGAGTTTTTAGTTATATTACTTGAATGCTATGAATGGAAGAATTCTCATGAAATTTTGCAAGACTTTGATGCAATTGTGTGGATGATTTCAGGGAAGAAGAGGCTAGGCAAGGAAGCAACAAAATCAATAAAGGAAGCTTGAAGATCACATGTGCCATATAATGCTGAAAGTGGCGTTTAACCTCCAGTTTAACCTTAAACTGGAAGTTAAACGCCAGAATAAGGAATGCACCAAATGCTGAAAGTGGCGTTTAACCTTCAGTTTAAGGTTAAACTGAAGGTTAAACGCCAGAATCATGAAAGCTGAGAAAAGAGGAAACTGGCGTTTAACCTCCAGTTTAACCTCAAACTGAAGGTTAAACGCCAGAATGAGAATGGCACCAAGGGAGTGATTCCACGTTTAACCTCCAGTTTGACCTCAAACTGGAGGTTAAACGTGTTCGAACACATTGTGCACCAGGAAGCCATTTCCACGTTTAACCTCCAGTTTGACCTCAAACTGGAGGTTAAACGTGTTCGACATTCACACTCCTGGGCTACCTTCTTCATTCCCACGTTTAAGCTCCAGTTTGACCTCAAACTGGAGCTTAAACGTGTTCGGCGTTTTTGCTCCTCCAGGGTTGCCTTCTCATTTCCACGTTTAAGCTCCAGTTTGACCTCAAACTGGAGCTTAAACGTGTTCGACCAAGAATTGCCTCCAGGGTTGCAATCTTCATTTCCACGTTTAAGCTTCAGTTTAACCTTAAACTGAAGCTTAAACGTGTTCGATCAATTACCCTCCTGGGTTGCTTTCTTCCAATTCCACGTTTAAGTTTCAGTTTAACCTTAAACTGAAACTTAAACTTCAACTTAAACGCCACTCGTTGAAAGGGTTTCTGGGCCAATTATATTGAGGTTTAAGTTAGCATTTGAGCACAAATATTAACTTAAACCTATTATGGTATGAAACCCAATTGAATATCATGGTTTATGGGATTGGGCTTGAAGAATTGATGAGTCTGGAACTTCAAATTGTTGAGTCTTGCGTCATTACTTGTTTATCACTAAGTTTGCTCAATGAATGTTACAGAATTGGATCATAGCCTCATCATGATTATGGACCATAAACCCAAAGAAAAAGGAAATCAAGGAAAGGCCTCAAAGCCCAAGAAACACAACAGAAGCTCAATTTAGAAAGTGTATAAATAGGATAGAATTGAAGTTAGTTAGTACTTTTGGACACTTTAAAACTTTTCATATATTGTAATTGAATTCAGAGCTATGAATCACTAAACCCCTTTCATTGGGTTAGGGAGCTCTATTGTAATTCAATGAATCAATAATAGTTTTATCTTCTTCTTCAATCTTTTCTCTTGAATTTTGTTAGAAAGCTTCTCGATCTAATTCCATTGGGTAGTTGTCTTGGGAAAGAAACTACCCATAATTGGAATCCTTCGGAACCTTGGGAAAGGAATGGAGGATTCATGCTAGAGAAGCTTTCTCACAGTGAATTGGATTGGGGTTTGGATGGATATTGTGACATGTAATCCTACCAAATTGTGGTTCATGAAACTGTGTGGTATAATCAGTGATCGAGCATCATCTCTTCTTATGAACATTTAAACCAAGGGATTGGGAATTTGTTTGTTTTTAGAGAGAATTGGTGAGCCAAGGAATTGGGATCCAATCATATAAGATTGCCAAGCAAAATTCAATGAATGCATTGGTTGAGGAAGAGATGAAAATGTTTTGATTCGGAGATCTCAATATCTCCTAATACCCAATGAATTCCCCATTTCTGATCTACACTTTCTCTTTACATTCTGCAATTTAATTTCATGCAATCACCCCCATCCCTTTTAATTTCAGCAATTTAATTTCTAGCTCTTTAATTCATGCAATTTAATATTCCGCAATTCTCATCTAAATCTTGATTCCGCTCAACTAGAACAAACTTCTAATCCGAATTGCTCATTCAACCAATCCTTGTGGGATTCGACCTCACTCTATTGTGAGTTTTTACTTGACGATAACCGGTGCACTTGCCGGAAGGAATTTTTGCCGATTGTGCAATTTCCTAAATCGTAGCATCAAGTTTATGCTAGATCACTTTGCCCGAGATTTGATGGCCCAAACAGGCGTTCCACGTCAGCTTCAGAATTCCCGGCGTTAAACGCTGGAACTGGCACAAAAGTGGGAGTTAAACGCCCAAACTGGCACAAAAGCTGGCGTTTAACTCCAAGAAAAGTCTCTACACATGGAAGCTTCAATGCTCAGCCCAAGCACACACCAGGTTGGCCCGGAAGTGGATTTTTATGTCATTTACTCATTTCTGTAAACCCTAGGCTACTAGTTCTCTATAAATAGGACCTTTTGCTATTGTATTTGGAGAATCTTTGAATCTTCGGATCATCTTTTGATCATGTTTTTATGATTGAACCCTCTTTGGGAGGCTGGCCATTTGGCCATTCCTAGACCTTGTTCTTATGTATTTTCAACGGTAGAGTTTCTACACACCATAGATTAAGGTGTGGAGCTCTGCTGTACCTCGAGTATTAATGGAATTACTATTGTTCTTCTATTCAATTCAGCTTATTCTTGTTCTAAGATATCACTTGTTCCTCAACTTAATGAATGTGATGATCCGTGACACTCATCATCATTCTCACCTTTGAACGTGTGCCTGACAACCACCTCCGTTCTACCTTAGATTGAGTGGTCTTGGATTCCTTAATCAGAATCTTCGTGGTATAAGCTAGAATCCATTAGCAGCCATTCTTGAGAATCCGGAAGGTCTAAACCTTGTCTGTGGTATTCTGAGTAGGATTCAGAGATTGAATGACTATGACGAGCTTCAAACTCGCGATTGTGGGGTGTTAGTGACAGACGCAAAAGAATCACTGGATTCTATTCCGACATGATCGAGAACCGACAGATGAATAGTCGTGCTGTGACAGAGCGCGTTGAACATTTTCACTGAGAGGACGGGACTGTAGCCATTGACAACGGTGATGCCCAACATACAGCTTGCCATGGAAAGGAGTAAGAAGGATTGGATGAAGACAGTAGGAAAGCAGAGAGACGGAAGGGACAAAGCATCTCCATACGCTTATCTGAAATTCTCACCAATGAATTACATAAGTATCTCTATCTTTATTTTATGTTTTATTTATCTTTTAATCATTAATCCTCCATAACCATTTGAATCCGCCTGACTCAGATTTACAAGATGACCATAGCTTGTTTCATACCAACAATCTCCGTGGGATCGACCCTTACTCGCGTAAGGTTTATTACTTGGATGACCCAGTGCACTTGCTGGTTAGTTGTGCGAAGTTGTGATAAAGAGTTGAGATTGCAATTGAGCGTACCATGTTGATCGCGCCATTGATGATCACAATTTCGTGCACCAAGTTTTTGGTGCCGTTGCCGGGGATGGTTTGAGTTTGGATAACTGACGGTTCATCTTGTTGCTTAGATTAGGTAATTTTATTTTATGTTTAAGCTTTTTACTTTTTGAAAATTTTTCAAAAATACAAAAAAAATATTTCTATTTTATTCTTCAGAGTTTTTAAGAATGGATTCTAGAGTTTCATGATGATTTGTTGAAGTATGGCTGGCTGTGAAGCCATGTCTAATCTTTTGGACCGAGGTTTCAACTTATCATCACAAGAGCTTGTTGATTTCTATCAATTTTGCTGTTGTGAGCAATGATCTGCTAAAGCTTGGCTGGCCATTGGCCATGTCTAGTGTTTTAGACCGGAGCTTTCACTGAAAGCTTTGCTGGCTGTGAAGCCATGTCTAATTCCTGGACCGGAGTCTTAGACTAGCATTGCAATGATTCCTGGAATTCTCATTAAGAATTTTGAACCCCTGTTTTTCTTTTCCACTCAATTTTTTAAAAAGCACAAAAAAATTTATAAAATCTTAAAATAAAAAATATTTTTATCTTTCTTGTTTGGGTCTAGTGTCTAATTTTAAGTTTGGTGTCAATTGCATATCTTTATTCTTCTAATTTTCAAAAATTACATGCATTATGTTCTTCATTGATCTTCAAGTTGTTCTTGATGATTTCCTTGCTCTGATCTTTAAATTCTCTTTCTTGAGTGTTTTGTTGTTTCTCATATGTATTCTCAATTTGTTAGTGTCAATAGTATACAAACTTCTAAGTTTGGTGTCTTGCATGCATTGTTTATTTGATCTTAGTGGCATTTTGATTATTCCTCATCATTAAAAATTCAAAAAATTTTTTAATTTGTGTCTTTTCAAGTCAATAATACAGAGAATTGAAGATTCAGAACATACAGCAGAGGAATTACACAGAAAAAGCTGGGCGTTCAAAACGCCCAGTGAAGAAGGAAAACTGGCGTTTAAATGCCAGCCAGGGTACCTGGCTGGGTGTTTAACGCCCAAAAGGGTAGCATTTACCATTTTGGGCGTTTAACGCCAGGATGATATAAGAGGGAAGATTTTGTTTTTAATTCAAATTTTTTTTTTCAAGTTTTCATAATTTTTCAAAATCAAATATTTTTCAAACCATATCTTTTCAATCATATATTTTCAAAATCAATTTCTTTCCATTCTCAAAAATACTTGCCTACAATTAATGATTTGATTCAACATTTCAAGTATGTTGCCTTTTCTGTTAAGAAAGGTTTAATGTTTGAATCATATCCTTTAAATTTCTTGTTAGCCAAGTCATTAATTTTAAAAATCAAATCTTTTTAAATTGTTTCTCAATCATATCTTTTCAATCATATCTTTTTAAAACCATAACTCTTCAATCATATCTTCTTAATCACATCTTTTTCCAAATAATTTTCAATCTTTTGATTTCTAATTTCAAAATCTTTTTCAAAAATCACTTTATTTCTTTCCCAACTTTAATTTTCGAAAATCATTCTTCAATTTTTCAAAATTTCTTCAAAATCTTTTAATTTATTTTCGAAAATTCTTCCCCTCTTCTCACATCCTTCTATTTAAGGACTAACACTCCTCCACTATCAACAATTCGAACTCTATCTCTCTTGATAAGTTCGAATTCTTCTTCTTCTACCTCCTCCTTGTATTCTTCTTTTCTTCTGACATCTCAAGGAATCTCTATAATGTGACATAGAGGATTCCATATTTTCTTGTTCTCTTCTCTTTCATATGAGCAGGAGCAAAGACAAAAGCATTCTTGTTGAGGCTGACCCTGAACCTGAAAGGACCTTGAAGCGAAAGCTAAGAGAAGCTAAAGCACTACTCTCTGTAGAGGACCTAACAGAAATCTTCAAACAAGAAGAAGACATGGCAGCCGAAAACAACAACAATGCCAATAATACAAGGAAGGTGCTGGGTGACTTTATTGCACCTACTCCCGACTTCTATGGGAGAAGCATCTTTATCCCTGCCATTGGAGCAAACAACTTTAAGCTTAAGCCTCAATTAGTTTCTCTAATGTAACAGAATTGCAAGTTCCATGGACTTCCATTGGAAGATCGTCATCAGTTTTTAGCTGAATTCTTGCAAATCTGTGACACTGTCAAGACCAATGGGTTGACCCTGAGGTTTACAGACTTATGCTATTCCCTTTTGCTGTAATAGACAAAGCTAGGATATGGTTGGACTCACAACCTAAAGAAAGCCTGAACTCTTGGGAAAAGCTAGTCAATGCCTTCTTAGCAAAGTTCTTTCCACCTCAAAAATTGAGTAAGCTTAGAGTGGAAGTCCAAACCTTTAGACAGAAGGAAGGTGAATCCTTCTATGAAGCTTGGGAAAGATACAAACAATTGATCAGAAAGTGTCCTTCTGATATGCTTTCTGAATGGAGCATCATAGGTATCTTCTATGATGGTCTGTCTGAACTGTCCAAGATGTCATTGGACAGCTCTGCTAGAGGATCTCTTCATCTGAAAAAAAAACGCCTGCAAAAGCTCAAGAACTCATTGAAATGGTTGCAAATAACCAATTCATGTACACTTCTAAAAGGAATCCTGTGAACAATGGGACGAATCAGAAGAAAGGAGTTCTTGAGATTGATACTGTGAATGCAATATTGGCTCAGAACAAAATATTGACTCAGCAAGTCAATATGATTTCTCAAAGTCTGTCTGGAATGCAAGCTTCTGTCTGGAATGCAAGCTGCACCAGGCAGTACTAAGGATGCTTCATCTGAAGAAGAAGCTTATGATCCTGAGAACCCATCAATGGAAGAGGTGAATTACATGGGAGAACCCTATGGAAACACCTATAATCCTTCATGGAGAAATCATCCAAATCTCTCATGGAAAGATCAACAGAGACCTCAACAAGGTTTTAACAAAAATAATGGTGGAAGAAACAGGTTTAGCAATGGCAAGCCTTTTCCATCATCTTCTCAGCAACAGACAGAGAATTCTGAGCAGAGCCACTCTGACTTAGCAACCATGGTCTTTGATCTAATCAAAACCACTCAAAGTTTCATGACTGAAACAAGGTCCTCCATTAGAAACTTGGAGGCACAAGTGGGTCAGCTGAGTAAGAAAGTTACTGAACTCCCTCCTAGTACTCTTCCAAGCAATACAGAAGAGAATCCAAAAGGAGAGTGTAAGGCCATCAACATGGCCAAATTTGGAGAGGAGAAAGAGGCAGTGATCGCCACTGAGGAAGACCTCAATAGACATCCACTGGCTCCAATGAGTTCCCTAATGAGAAACCATGGGAATCTAGGCTCACACTGAGACCATAGAGATTCCATTGGGTTTACTTCTGCCATTCATGAGCTCTGATGAGTATTCTTCCTCTGAAGAGGACGAAGATGTCACTGAAGAGCATGTTGCTAAGTACCTTAGAGCAATCATGAAGCTAAATGATAAGTTATTTGGTAATGAGACTTGGGAGCATGAACCCCCTTTGCTCACCAAAGAACTGGATGACTTGACTAGGCAGAGATTACCTCAAAAGAGACAGGACCTTGGGAAGTTCTCAATACCTTGTACATTAGGCACCATGACCTTCGAGAAGGCTCTATGTGACCTAGGGTCAAGCATAAACCTCATGCCTCTCTCTGTAATGGAGAAGCTAAGGATCTTTGAGGTACAAGCTGCAAGAATCTCACTAGAGATGGCAGACAATTCAAGAAAACAAGCTTATGGACTTGTAGAGGATGTTCTGGTAATGATTGAAGACCATTACATCCCTGCTGATTTCATAGTCCTAGAGACTGGGAAATGCATGGATGAATCCATCATCCTTGGCAGACCCTTCCTAGCCACAGTAAAGGCTGTGATTGATGTTGACAGAGGAGAATTGATCATTCAAGTGAATGAAGAATCCTTTGTGTTTAAGGCTCAAGGATATCCCTCTGTAACCATGGAGAGGAAGCATGAAGAGCTTCTCTCAAAACAGAGTCAAACAGAGCCCCCACAGTCAAACTCTAAGTTTGGTGTTGGGAGGCCACAACCAAATTCTAAGTTTGGTGTTGAACCCCCACATTCAAACTCTAAGTTTGGTGTTGGGAGGTTCCAACGTTACTCTGAACATCTGTGAGGCTCCATGAGGGCCCACTGTCAAGCTACTGACATTAAAGAAGCGCTTGTTGGGAGGTAACCCAATGTTATATTTATCTATTTTCCATTGTTATTTTATGTTTTCTATAGGTTGATGATCATGTGAAGTCACAAAAATAATTGAAAAAGCAAAAACAGAATGAAAAACAGAAAGAAAAATAGCACACCCTGGAGAAAAAACTTGCTGGCGTTTAAACGCCAGTAAGGGCAGCAAATGGGTGTTTAACGCCCAGTCTGGCACCATTCTGGGAGTTTAACGCCAGAAAGGGGCACCAGACTGGTGTTTAACACCAGAAAGGGGCACTAGACTGGCGTTTAACGCCAGAAAAGGGCAGCAGCCTGGCGTTTAACACCAGGATTGGCAGCAAGGGGCGTTTTGCACGCCACATGGTGCAGGGATGAGAAATCCTTGACACCTCAGGATCTGTGGACCCCACAGGATCCCCACCTACCTCATCTCTCTCTCTCTTCTTCACCCATTCACCTATCAAATCCCACCATTCTCTTAACCACTAACATCCATCCTTCATAAAACCCCACCTACCCCACTATCCAAATTCAAACCACTTTAACTCCCAAACCCACCCATAATGACCAAATCATACCCCCCCTCTTCAACCCTATATAAACCCTTCTTCACTCCTTTATTTTCACACAACCTAAACACTACTTCTCCCCCTCAGTCAAACCACGAAAGCCCCTTCCATCTCCTCTATTTCTTCTTCTTCTACTCCTTTTCTTTCTTCTTTTGCTTGAGGACGAGCAAACCTTCTAAGTTTGGTGTGGTAAAAGCGTTGCATTTTGTTTTTCCATAACCATTTATGGCACCTAAGGCCGGAGAAACCTCTAGAAAGAGGAAAGGGAAGGCAAAATCTTCCACCTCCGAGTCATGGGAGATTGAAAGATTCATCTCAAGGGTGCATCAAGACCACTTCTATGAAGTTGTGGCCATGAAGAAGGTGATCCCCGAGGTCCCTTTCAAACTCAAAAAGAGTGAATATCCGGAGATCCAACATGAGATCCGAAGAAGAGGTTGGGAAGTTTTTACCAACCCCATTCAACAAGTCGGAATCTTAATGGTTCAAGAGTTCTATGCCAATGCATGGATCACCAAGAACCATGACCAAAGTGTGAACCCGGACCCAAAGAATTGGCTTACAATGGTTTGGGGAAAATGCTTAGATTTTAGTCCAAAAAATGTAAGGTTGGCATTCAACTTGCCCATGATGCAAGGAGATGAACACCCCTGCACTAGATGGGTGAACTTTAATCAAAGGTTGGACCAAGTCCTTATAGACATTTGTGAAAAGGGCGCTCAATGGAAGAGAGATTCAAGAGGGAAGCCGGTTCAACTGAGAAGGCATGACCTCAAGCCCATGGCTAGGGGATGGTTGGAGTTTATCCAACGCTCAATCATTCCCACTAGCAACCGGTCCGAAGCTACTATAGACCGGGCTATCATGATTCATAGCATCATGATTGGAGAGGAAGTAGAAGTTCATGAGGTTATATTCTAAGAACTTTATAAGGTGGTGGATAAGTCCTCTACCTTGGCAAGGTTAGCCTTTCCTCATCTCATTTGTCACCTCTGTAATTCAGTTGGAATTAACATAGAGGGAGACATCCTCATTGATGAGGACAAGCCCATCACTAAGAAGAGGATAGAGCAAGCAAGAGATCCCACTCATGGACATGAGGAAATTCCTCATCATGAAATCCCTGAGATGCCTCAAGGGATGCACTTTCCTCCACAAAACTATTGGGAGCAAATCAACACCTCCCTAAGAGAATTGAGTTCCAACATGGGACAACTAAGGGTGGAGCACCAAGAACATTCCATCCTCCTCCATGAAATTAGAGAAGATCAAAGAATCATGAGAGAGGAGCAACAAAGGCAAGGAAGAGACATTGAGGAGCTCAAGCACTCCATAAGATCTTCAAGAGCAAGAACAAGCCGCCATCACTAAGGTGGACCTGTTCTTTAATCTCCTTGTTCTTTATTTTTCTGTTTTTCTAAAATTATGCTTTATGTTTTATTTATGTTTGTGTCTTATGATCATTAGTGTCTTAGTGTCTATGCTTTAAAGTTATGAATGTCCTATGAATCCATCACCTTTCTTAAATGAAAAATGTTCTTAATTGAAAAAGAGAAGAATTGCATGAATTTTGAATTTTATAACAGATTAATTATTTTGATGTGGTGGCAATACTTTCGATTTTTGAATGTATGCTTGAATAGTGCATATGTCTTTTGAATTTGTTGTTCATGAATGTAAAAATTGTTGGCTCTTGAAAGAATAATGAAAAAGGAGACATGTTACTGAGGATCTAAAAAATCATAAAAATGATTCTTGAAGCAAGAAAAAGCAGTGAATTCAAAAAAAAAAAAGAGCAAGCAGAAAAAGCCAATAGCCCTTTAAACCAAAAGGCAAGGATAATAAAAAGGATCCAAGGCTTTGAGCATCAGTGGATAGGAGGGCCTACAGGAATAACATCCTGGCCTAAGCGGCTAAACCAAGCTGTCCCTAACCATGTGCTTGTGGCGTGAAGGTGTCAAGTGAAAACTTGACACTGAGCGGTTAAAGTTGTGATCCGAAGCAAAAAGAGTGTGCTTAAGAACCCTGGACACCTCTAATTGGGGACTCTAGCAAAGCTGAGTCACAATCTGAAAAGGTTCACCTAGTTATGTGTTTGTGGCATGGATGTATCTGGTGGTAATACTGGAAAACAGAGTGCTTTGGGCCATGGCCAAGACTTATAAAGTAGCTGTGTTCAAGAAACATCATACTTAACTAGGAGAATCAATAACACTATCCGGATTCTGAGTTTCTATAGAATCCAATCATTCTGAACTTCAAAGGATAAAGTGAGATGCCAAAACTGTTCAGAGGCAAAAAGCTAAAAGCCCCGCTCATCTAATTAATACTGATCTTCATAGATGTTTTCGGAATTCATTGTATATTCTCTTCTTTTTATCCTATTTGATTTTCAGTTGCTTGGGGATAAGCAACAATTTAAGTTTGGTGTTGTGATGAGCGGATAATTTATACGCTTTTTGGCATTGTTTTTAGTATGCTTTTAGTATGTTTTAGTTAGTTTTTATTATATTTTTATTAGTTTTTATTTAAAATTCACTTTTCTGGACTTTACTATGAGTTTGTGTGTTTTTCTGTGATTTCAGGTATTGTTTGACTGAATTGAGGGACCTGAGCAAAAATCTGATTCAGAGGCTGAAAAGGGCTGCAGATGCTGTTGGATTCTGACCTCCCTGCACTTGAAGTAGATTTTCTGGAGCTACACAAGCCCAATTGGCGCGCTCTCAATTGCGTTCGAAAGTAGACATCCAGGGTTTTCCAGAAATATATAATAGTCCATACTTTGCTCGAGATTTGATGGCCCAAACAGGCGTTTCAAGTCAGCTTCAGAATTCCCGGCGTTAAACGCCAGAACTGGCACAAAAGTGGGAGTTAAATGCCTAAACTGGCACAAAAGCTGGCGTTTAACTCTAAGAAAAGTTTCTACACATGGAAGCTTCAATGCTCAGCCCAAGCACACACCAAGTGGGCCCGGAAGTGGATTTTTACGTCATTTACTCATTTCTGTAAACCCTAGGCTACTAGTTCTCTATAAATAGGACCTTTTGCTATTGTATTTGGAGAATCTTTGAATCTTCGGATCATCTTTTGATCATGTTTTTGTGATTGAACCCTCTTTGGGAGGCTGGCCATTTGGCCATGCCTAGACCTTGTTCTTATGTATTTTCAACGGTAGAGTTTCTACACACCATAGATTAAGGTGTGGAGCTCTGCTGTACCTCGAGTATTAATGCAATTACTATTGTTCTTCTATTTAATTCAGCTTATTCTTGTTCTAAGATATCACTTGTTCCTCAACTTAATGAATGTGATGATCCGTGACACTCATCATCATTCTCACCTATGAACGTGTGCCTGACAACCACCTCCATTCTACCTTAGATTGAGTGGATATCTCTTGGATTCCTTAATCAGAATCTTCGAGGTATAAGCTAGAATTCATTGGCGGCCATTCTTGAGAATCCAGAAGGTCTAAACCTTATCTGTGGTATTCTGAGTAGGATTCAGGGATTGAATGACTGTGACGAGCTTCAAACTCGCGATTGTGGGGTGTTAGTGACAGATGCAAAAGAATCACTGGATTCTATTCCGACATGATCGAGAACCGACAGATGAATAGTCGTGCTGTGACAGAGCGCGTTGAACATTTTCACTGAGAGGACGGGACTGTAGCCATTGACAACGGTGATGCCCAACATACAGCTTGCCATGGAAAGGAGTAAGAAGGATTGGATGAAGACAGTAGGAAAGCAGAGAGACGGAAGGGACAAAGCATCTCCATACGCTTATCTGAAATTCTCACCAATGAATTACATAAGTATCTCTATCTTTATTTTATGTTTTATTTATCTTTTAATCATTAATCCTCTATAACCATTTGAATATGCCTGACTGAGATTTACAAGATGACCATAGCTTGCTTCATACCAACAATCTCCGTGGGATCGACCCTTACTCGCGTAAGGTTTATTACTTGGATGACCTAGTGCACTTGCTGGTTAGTTGTGCGAAGTTTTGATAAAGAGTTGAGATTGCAATTGAGCGTACCATGTTGATGGCGCCATTGATGATCACAATTTCGTGCACCAATGACCTGGGGTCAGGTATCAATCTCATGCCACTCTCTGTAATGGAGAAACTAGGGATCTTTGAGATACAAGCTGCAAGAATCTCACTAGAGATGGCAGACAAATCAATGAAACAGGCTTATGGACTTGTAGAGGATGTCTTAGTGAAGGTTGAATGCCTTTACATCCCTGCTGACTTCATAATCCTAGACACTGGGAAGGATGAGGATGAATCCATCATCCTTGGAAGACCCTTCCTAACCACAGCAAAGGTTGTGATTGATGTGGACAGAGGAGAGTTAGTCCTTCAATTGAATGAGGACTACCTTGTGTTTAAGACTCAAGGATCTTCTTCTGTAAACATGGAGAAAAAGCATAAAAAGCTTCTACAGAGTCAGACAGAGCCCCCACACTCAACTTTTAAGTTTGGTATTGGGAGGCCACAACCATGCTCTGAGCATCTGTGAAGCTCTGTAAGAGCTTCCTGTCAAGCTATTGACATTAAAGAGGAAGGCAATTGCTTCCACCTCCAAGTCATAGGAGATGGAGAGATTCATCTCAAAGCTCCATCAAGACCACTTTATGAAGTTGTGACCAAGAAAAAGGTGATCCCCCAGGTCCCCTTCAAGCTCAAAACGAGCGAATATCCAGAGATCCGATAAGAGATTCGAAGAAGAGGTTGGGAAGCTCTCATCAACCCCATCCAACAAGTCGGAATCTTAATGGTTCAAAAGTTTTATGCTAATGCATGGATCACTAAGAACCATGATCAAAGTATGAACCCAAACCCAAATAATTGGCTGATGAGCGGATAATTTATACGCTTTTTGGCATTATTTTTAGTATGTTTTTAGTATGATCTAGTTAGTTTTTAGTATATTTTTATTAGTTTTTAGTTAAAATTCACTTTTCTGGACTTTACTATGAGTTTGTGTGTTTTTCTGTGATTTCAGGTATTTTCTGGCTGAAATTGAGGGTTCTGAGCAAAAATCTGATTCAGAGACTGAAAAGGACTGCAGATGCTGTTGGATTCTGACCTCCCTGCACTCGAAGTGGATTTTCTGGAGCTACAGAAGCCCAATTGGCGCGCTCTTAACGGCGTTGGAAAGTAGACATCCTGGGCTTTCCAGCAATATATGATAGTCCATACTTTGCCCAAGATTTGATGGCCCAAACCGGCGTGGCAAATCAGCCTCAGAAATTCCAGCGTTTAACGCTGGAACTGGCATAAAACTTGGAGTTAAACGCCCAAACTGGCATAAAAGCTGGCGTTTAACTCCAGAAAAGGTCTCTACACGAAAATGCTTCATTGCTCAGCCCAAGCACACACCAAGTGGACCCAGAAGTGGATTTTTACGTCATTTACTCATTTCTGTATACCCTAGGTTACTAGTTTACTATTAATAGGATCTTTTGACATTGTATCTGTACCTCATGACACTTTACACGTTTCTTTGTGTATTTTCCACAGCATGAGTCTCTAAACCCCATGGTTGGGGGTGAGGAGATCTGCTGTGTCTTGATGGATTAATGCAATTACTACTGTTTTTCATTCAATCATGCTTGCTTCCATTCTAAGATACTACTTGTTCTTAAATCGGATGAATGTGATGATCCGTGACACTCATCATCATTCTCAACTATGAACGTGTGCCTGACAACCACCTCCGTTCTACCTTAGATTAAGTAGATATCTCTTGGATTCTTTAATCGGAATCTTCGTGGTATAAGCTAGAACTGATGGCGGCATTCAAGAGAATCCGGAAGGTCTAAACCTTGTCTGTGGTATTCTGAGTAGGATTCAATGATTGAATGACTGTGACGAGCTTCAAACTCCTGAAGGCGGGGCGTTAGTGACAGACGCAAAAGAATCAATGGATTCTATTCCGGCCTGATTGAGAACCGACAGATGGATAGCCGTGCCGTGACAGGGCGCGTTGAACATTTCCACTGAGAGGATGGGAGGTAGCCATTGACAACGGTGAAACCCTACATGCAGCTTGCCATGGAAGGAGCCTTGCGTGCTTGAAGAAGAAGACAGTAGGAAAGCAGAGATTTAGAGGATGGAGCATCTCCAAGACCCCAACCTATTCTCCATTACTGCAAAACAAGTATTTACTTCATGATCTTTTGCTTTTCACAATCAATCCTGATAATTTCTGATATCCTGACTAAGATTTACAAGATAACCATAGCTTGCTTCAAGCCGACAATCTCCGTGGGATCGACCCTTACTCACGTAAGGTATTACTTGGACGACCCAGTGCACTTGCTGGTTAGTTGTGCGGGATTGCAAAAGTGTGATTGCAATTTCGTGCACCATTGGCTCACAATGGTTCGGGAGAAATACTTAGATTTCAGTCCGAAAAATGTGAGGTTGGCATTCAAGTTGCCAATGATGCAAGGAAATCTTCATTCTTTCACAAGAAGGCTCAACGTTGATCAAAGGTTGGACCAAGTCCTCATGGACATCTGTGTAGAAGGAGCCCAATGGAAGAGAGACTCCAAAGGCAAGCCGGTTCAACTGAGAAGGCTTGACCTCAAACCCATGGCTAGAGGATGGTTAGAGTTCATCCAACGCTCTATCGTTCCTACTAGCAACCGATCCGAAGTAACTATGGATTGGGCTATCATAATCCATAGCATCATAATTGGAGAGGTAGTGGAAGTTCATGAGATCATACCTCTAGAACTATACAAGGTGGCTGACAAGCCCTCCACTTTGGCAAGGTTATCCTTTCCTCATCTCATCTGTCACCTATGCAATTTAGCTGGAATTGTCATAGAGGAAGACATCCTCATTAAAGAGGACAAGCCCATCACTAAAGAGAGGATGGAGCTAACAAGAGAGCCCACTCATGGACCTCAACAAGAGCACTAGGAAGTCCCTCATCAAGAAATCCCTGAGATGCCTCAAGGGATGCATTTTCCTCTGCACAACTATTGGGAACAACTCAACATCTCTTTAGGGGATTTGAGTTCCAACATGGAGCAACTAAGGATGGAGCACCAAGAGCACTCCATTATCCTCCATGAAATTAGAGAGGACCAAAGAGTGATGACTTGCATCATCTACCTTTCTTTCTTGCATAAAGAAGACCATAAAAGAGCGCAAATCTCATTTGATCAGTACAATTCATGCATTATTTGATGAATATTATGGTACACTACTTTGAGATGAGTTGTGCTGAATTACAGGTGAAAAAGGTGTCAAAATGGGAAGAAGACAAACAAGAAGCTGGGCGTGTGAGACTGGCGTGTCACTTGGGGGCAAACGCCACAAAAATGCACTGGCGTAGCACACCAGGAGCTAAGCGTGGCACGCCAGTACTAAAATCCAGAAGGGAGATCCAAGCATGCATGTGGGCGTGGTACGCCAGGGACTAGGCATGGCACGCTAGTACAAAATTTCAGAGAGCAAAATGGAGGACACAAAAGGGGCGTGGCACGCCAGGTTGGGCATGGCACGCCTGACCCATCAACCACTATGGGCGTGCCACTTGGTGTCGAAGGCGTGGCATGCCAGCTACAAAAAGTCACTTACGCGTGCCACTTGAAGACCTAGGCATGGCACGCCAAGTTTGAAGAGTGCACAAATACATGGGCGTGCCACTTGAGCAGCATGGCGTGGCACGCTAGTATAATGATCCAGAGAAGGGGCTGAAGGCAATTGAAGACTGGGCGTGCCACTTGGTGTCAAAGGCGTGGCACGCCAGTTACAAAAAGTCTCTTTGGCGTGCCACTTGAAGGCGAAGGCGTGGCATGCCACTTACTGGAGTGAGACAAGATCATGGGCATGGCACGCCAACCTCTAGGCATGGCACGCTGGTATAAGTTTCCAGAGACGGTGGAAGAGGCCAATTACATGTGGCGTGCCACTTGGTATCGAAGGCGTGGTACACCAATCACTATTTTTCACTTAGCCGTGCCACTTGAGCAACCAGGTGTGGCACACCAGTGTCATTTAGAGGCCAAAGCATCATTGGGGCGTGCCACTTGAGTTCGTGGCGTGGCACGCTAAACAGAGGAACCACTCACTGACAAAGGGGCGTGGCATGCCAGACCCTGGGCGTGTCACGCTAGTTCAAGTTTCCAGAGGCAAACGAAGGGGAAAAATCAAAAGGCGTGCCACTTGAGCTCGAAGGCGTGGCACGCCAACACAAGAATGCCACTATGGCGTGCCACTTGAGTTCGAAGGCGTGGCATGCCAAGGTTGACAAGGGACGAGCGTGCCTGAGAAACCACTATTTTATAGTTTATGTTGTATTTAATTGAGTGGTTTTATCAAGCTTTTCACCCACTTATTCATAGGATTTGCATGATTTTACAATTCCTTCCTAGTTTAGTTCTATGATTGAAAACATGCTTCTTTGGTCTTAATTTAGCTAATCTTAATCCTCTCTTATTACCATTCGATGCCTTGATCTGTGTGTTAAGTGTTTCAGGCTTCATAGGGCAGGAATGGCTTAGAGAATGAAGAGGAAGCGTGGAAAAAAATGGAAGGAACATAAGGAATTGGGGAGATGATTAGTGAGAAGTCACACGGTCGCATGGCTCATGCGACCGCGTGAAATGGAAGAAATCAGAGTGACGCGTTCGCCTGCCTGACGCGACCGCGCGGATTGGAAGCTGCACGAACGACGCAAATGCTTGGACGACGCGCACGCGTGGTACGAAAAAATGTTGAGTGATGCGATCGCGTGGACGACGCAGACACGTGACGTGCGCGATCTGCAGAATTACAAAAGTCGCTGGCAGAGACTCTGGGCTGCATTTCAACCCAATTTTTGGCCCAGAAACACAGATTAAAGTCAGGAAACATGCAGAGACTCAGGGGGGACTGGAGATTCAATCACTACTCACAATTGTAGGTTTTACATGTAGTTTTTAGAGAGAGAGGTTCTCTCCTCTCACTTAGGATTTAGGATTAGGATTTCTATTAGGATTAGGATTGTTTCTTCATACCAGGTTCAATAATTTATGTTTCTCTTCTATTTTTGTTTACTCTGAAGCTTTTATTTGTGTTTGATTTATGTTGCCCAATTGGCTTATGAATATTGTCCATGTTAGAATTGACATCTTCATTCAATATAATTTGAGGTATTCCGGATATTTATGATTTCAATTTAGCTTTTTATATTCTTGGCTTTAATTGATTAATTGGTAACTCTTGAGTTGTCGAACTCATTGTCGACTGAAAATTGGAATTCTTCAAGAATTAACTCGAGTTCCACTAACTCTAGCCTTTTCCAAGGAAAGACTAGGACCTGAGGAACCAGACTTATTCCATCCACTTGACTTGCCTTCATAGTTAGAGGTTAACTTAGTGGGAGAAAAATCCAATTCTCATCACAATTGATAAGGATAACTAGGATAGGACTTCCAATTTTCATACCTTGCCAAGAGTTTTATTAGTTATTAATTTATTAATTCTTGCAATCTATTTCTCTTGCTTAAAACCTTTTTCAAACCCAAACACTATTTTTCCATAACCAATAATAAATCATACTTCCCTGTAATTCCTTGAGAAGACGACCCGAGGTTTGAATACTTTGGTTTATAAATTTATTGGGTTTTGTTACTTATGACAACCAAAATGTTTGTACGAAGGGATTTTCTGTTGGTTTAGAATCTATACTCACAACGCGACTATATTTTTACAAAATTCTTTACTAGCAAAAATCCTAACGTCAGTTCCACTTGAAGGATTGAGCGTGGCATGCCAAGCCATTTTGAAGGGCACGTGACAAGCTGATGAAGCGCCAGCCACACGCCAGCTAAGGAGTCACGTTTATTGAGTGCTTTCTTTACCTCCAAAATATAATTTTCCCCTTTTCACTTTTGTAATTTCTTTATTTTCACTAGGAGTAGTATAAATACCCCCAAAGACTATTGAAGAGGGGTTAAGCAGTTAGTTCTAGATCCACTTTTACAATCCACTTTTGAGTACTTTTCAAGCTATGAGTAGCTAACTTCCCTCTCATTGAGAGAGGGAGCTCTGTTGTACCTGATGGATTGATAATAGTAAAATTCCTCTTTTCTTCATCTTCTCTTGTTTTGCTAGGAGGAATTTCATTCTTAATGCTTAGTGTTCAGTCATCTTGGGAAAGAGGTTGAATGCAATTGGGTTTCATGGGAACCTTGGGAAAGGAAACATGAAACCATGCTTGAAATTCCTTCTCACATTTGAGAAAATTCTGGGTTTTGGTGATGCGATACGTGACATATAATCCCCCCTCTACCTGGACCTACAAGGGTGTGTGGTATAATCAGGGACCAAGCATATCTCTCTTCATGAGCAATTAGACCAAGGAATTGGCTATTGATCAAGATCTGAGAGATTGAGTCACCAAGGGATTGGGGCTCAATCAATCATGATTGCCAAGAGGTCAATGAATTGCATGATTGAAGGAGATCTAAGCTAGATTTGATCCAAAGAGACAACATCTCCCAATCTCAATGAATTTCCCCATTCTTGTCTATTCATTTCTTAATAGATTAACTTTACATTCAGCAATTTCCCATTCCCATTTACATTCAAGTCATTTATGATTCAGCACTTTATACTCTGCAATTTCCATTTCTGCACTTTATTGCTTTTCTTTACATTCTAGTCATTTACATTTATGTCATTTACAATTCTGCACTTCACAATCTTATTGATCCGCTTGACTAATTCATCAATCAATTAAAACTTCTTGGATTTGCCAATCTCTGTGGATACGATCCCACTCTACTGTGGGTTATTTCTTGGCGATAATTTTGGTGCGCTTGCCAAAAGAACTGATTCACTAAAATTTTAAAAGGGGTAGTAAATTAGATTCATCAAGTTTTATGGCGCCGTTGCCGGGAATTGGCTTAAATTTGACAGTGATTAAATTGATTGGAGAGCTAGATTAAGCAATTTAATTTTCCTTGTTATTTTATTTTTTATTTTTTATTTTTTTATTTTGAGCTTTATTTCCTTCTTCGCTAATTATCCACATTTTCACCCTTCTAACTGTTTGATCAATTGCACCACTCACACTAACAATTACTCTAACAAAGTAATTCATTCACCCACTTTCTTTCTTGCTTTTTTGTCTTGGTTTGTTGTATGACAGGTAGGAGAAGCGGAGATTCAACTTTCTTTGATTCTGAATCTGAGAGAACCTTCTTTAGATTAAGGAGGGAAGCAAGAGGAAAGAGAGTCGTTGGTGCTGAGGAAGAAGAAGAGTATTTTGAAACAAACATGGAGGAGAATATGGAGAATCATCATAAGGAAGAAGTTCATAACCATGCCAGAGGAGGCCCAGTCAATCATGATGGGCAAGAAAGGAGAGTCTTAGGCTCCTACATCAACCCAAATCCAGGGAATTGTGGCAGCAGCATCCTAAAGCCAATAATTCATGCTAATAACTTTGAGCTGAAGCCTCAGCTCATCACACTTGTTCAGAATAATTGCTCATATGGAGGAAGTGCCCAAGAAGATCCTAATCAACATCTCAGCACATTCTTGAGGATATGTGACACTGTAAAGTCCAACGGGATACACCCTGACATCTACAAACTACTCTTGTTCCCTTTCTCACTCAGAGATAAGGCAGCAGAGTGGTTGAAATCATTCTCCGAGGATATCCTAACTACATGGGATGAGGTCATGAACAGATTCCTTGCAAGATTTTACCCTCCACAAAGAATTAATAGGCTGAGAGCTGAGGTACAAACTTTCAGACAATAAGATGAAAAAACACTCTATGAGGCCTGGGAGAGATTCAAAGATCTTCCAAGAAGATGCCCACCAGAAATGTTCAATGAATGGGTACAACTACATATCTTTTATGAGGGGCTATCCTATGAAGCAAAGAAGGCAGTGGATCATTCTTCAGGAGGCTCACTCAACAAAAAGAAAACCATTGAAGAGGCCATAGATGTCATTGAGACTGTAGCTGAAAATGAGTATTTCTATGCCTCAGAAAGGACTCAGAAGAAGGGAGTGCTAGAACTCAACTATGTAGATGCTTTGTTAGCTCAGAATAAGGCAATTGCAGCATAAATAACAACCTTAACCAAGAGGATGGAGGCCAACCAAGCCTCAGTTGTTTAAGATCAAACTCCTCAATAAGAAGGAAATGCATCAGAATCTGAAGGTGACTGGGAACAAGTCAATTATGTGCACAATTCATCCAGAACAACATATGACCGACACTCTAAGACATACTTGATGGTGGTTTTTGTGGAAAAATGAATTTTCAAACACATAAACTCACCGGCAAGTGTACCGGGTCGCATCAAGTAGTAATAACTCACTTAGAGTGAGGTCGATCCCACAGGGATTGATGGATCAAGAAACTTTAGTGGGTGATTAGTTTAGTCAAGCTAACATTGAGTGAATGGGTTAAATTGAGCAACAAAAATTAAAAATTACAGGAAAATTAAAATTGCAGAATGTAAATGAGACAAAAACTTAAATAGCAAGAAATGTAAATTGTAGAAACTTAGATGATAAGAAATGTAAATTGCATCAAATGTAAAGGGGATGGGAACAGGGAAATGAAAGCAAGTAGCAAGCAGAACTTGGAACAAATGCATAAGAATTAAATTGCATGAAAAGTAAAAGGAATTAGGTGCTGGGAATTCAGAAACTAAACAAGAGAATATAAGTAGCAATCAAATAGAGAAGTAACTTGCAACAGATCTTAAACAGAAAGCAGAATTGCTTGAAGAAGCAAATAGAAATTAAATTCAACTCAATTGCAAAATCAAAATGAGAGGTTGAAGATCTCAGGAGCTTAATGAGACTAGAAAACAAGTCTAGGTCTCACTCCCCTCCTTGATCAAAGTAGAAAACAAATTGCAGAAGAGAAGTAAATCAAACAGCAAGTGAAATGTAAATCCAATTCTTAATTATGCAGAAGAAGAGCAAAAAGGAATTTCTGATCAAGTGAAACAGAATTCCTTCAAATTCTTGATCTAAAATTCAAACCTTAAAAAGCAAAACTAACAGAAAGAGAGCTCTCTACTCCTAATGCTCCCTAGTGGAGCCAACCTTCCCTAATGGAGAGCTTTCCTTTTCAAGAATGAGGATAATGCCTTATATAGGCTTTACAAAATAAAAATGAAAAATGAAATTCAAATTCTAAACAAATTACAATTAAAACAAATTCCTAAGCTAACTTGTTATTGTGCCTTTGATTCATGTTGATTGGGCTTTGCTTGATTTGAAGTGGTCCTTTTAATTTGTGAGGAATTGAATTAAATGGGAATTTTGGTTGAATTTTTGGCCCATGGGTCACACTTCCAGGGCAAAGCTCGGCTCTCACCAAGAGCTTTGGACAAGAGCTTCCTCTTTGTCTCTAGTGAAGTCTCCAAGTTCGAATCCTAGCATCCCCACTTTTCCCATGTTGTATTCCTCTTTTTTTCTTTGTGAAGCACGATAAAGCTCTTAGCAAGAGCTTAGAGCTCTCCGTAAGAGCTCTACTTTGCTTTGGAGTGAGGCTCCAGCTTCGAACCATGGTGAAGGCATTGGCTGATTTTTTTTGTTGTTTTTGGCCCTTAAAGATGCCTTTCACTCATGCCTCAATTTCATGCCAAATATGGATTGCCATATATCGTTGGAAAGCTCTAAATTTTAGCTTTCTAACGCAACTGGAAGCGCATCAATTGGACACCTGTAGCTCAAGTTATAACCCTTTGAAGGAGGCATGGTCATGCTATGAGCGCCTAGATTTTTAACTTAGCAAAAATTTTGCTTCCAAGCTCATTTTCCTTGACTTTTCCTTGAAGAAGCCCGAAAAAGCTCTTGGAGAAAGCTATTGGCAAGAGCTTTAGGTAAGAGCTTTGCTTTGAGTTTTGCCTTGCTTTTTGAAGTAAAGCTCTTGGCAAGAGCTTTGTGCCTTTGCTCCTTGTTGTGAGACACGCTTTTCTTCCCTTGGGCCACGCTTTTCTTCCTTATTTTGGTCATGGGCCACGCTTTTAAAAATGTGGCCTAAGGCTCCAAAGTGTGCTCCAAGTTCAAAGTGTGCCCCAAACTCTTTTTTTCTCCTTTTAGCTTATTTTGTGCTTCTTTGCTTCTTTTTCTTCTTATTTCCTATAAGATTTATAAAATTCAAAGATCAAGGAAATATACCATTTAAGCACAAAAGCATTCAATATTTAAGCACAAATCATCAATTTCTTGTATGAAAAAGCATAAAAAAATATGACATGGTGACATGTCATCACAACACCAAACTTAAACTTTGCTTGTCCCCAAGCAAGAAAAGAATCATGCAATAGAAATTGACAATCCAAGGTAAGAAGAGTAGCAAGTTAATGTTCATGGCAAGCTAGTTTTCTATGCATGCTACAATCACAAAAGAAATGTAAATGATTGATGCTTATATCTAGCTCATTTTATGAAATCTTTTCCTTATAATTCTTCCTTGAAACAAGCTTTTGATTTTTTTTTCTTATTAGCTTCTCCTTTTGGGTGCTTTGCCCCATGAGTTAATAACAAAGCTACGATTCTAAATGCTTTGTTTTCAAGTATTACCACTTGATACATAAGCACCACAAGCATTTAATTAGAAGACTTCATTAAGCTCATTTCTTTTTCTTTTCTTGACTCTCTAATCATTGATGCTCAGAACCTTGAGCTTTGAGGGAGTGCTTTTGCTCTTTAGCCTAGCCTTGACTTCTAAGTGTTTTGTTTTCAAGCATTTGGCTTGATACATAAACACCACAAGTACTTAACAAGTAAATTGCCATTGGTACTCAGAGCCTTCAGCTTTCTCATTCTTTCCCTTTTTCTTTTCTTGCCCTTTTTTGCTTTTTTCAAGGTTTTCATGATTTCACAAGATTTCACAAAATGTCCTAGATGAAAACTTCAATTAAATGAAATCTAATGCAATTGAGCAACAATCAAACATACTAGATTTCCAATACTTGTATGCACATGCTAAATTCTTCTTTAATTCCTTGTTTGTTTATGGTCATGATAATTTATTGCTTTAAGCTCACAAAATTCAAGTTGGTAGTCATAATGTCACAGCAACATGTTGCAACTCAAAATTCAAACTATGCTTATTCATACCACACATGCATACAGAGAAGGTAAAGACAATCATGCAATTTAAAGTGCTGGAAATAAATGAGAGGAGAAGGAACTTTACAACCTTGTGATTCATCTTCTCTACTGTTATTCTTTTCCTTCCATTCTTCCCTTCCCTTGCCAAACTCAGCATGCTTGTTCATCCTCAAGCAACAATTAGAACAATGGCTATGGGGCTAAGATTAATCATGAATGTCTTACACAATGAAATGTTAGTAACACATGTGTTTCAAGAAAGCAAAATTAAGGATATGAAGGCACAGAGAAACAGAGACATTATGGTTGCAAAAATAAGAGGGTATGCATGATACATTGCATAAAAGATAAGTGGCACACCAAACTTAGTGTGACACTTTCACTTGGAATTGATGCAAGTATCTAGTAAACATTGGAACAAAATTTTGTTGCATAGCAACACCAAACTTAGAATGCAACCATATGTCAATTTATTTGAACTAAAACTGAACACAGGGAACTGTTATATGTTAAATATAATCACCAAGCCAAAAGTCTGCAATGAATAAGGATCTCTTGATGATGTATTAACAAAAACAGTTAAGCAGCAAACTGAATGAAGGCATTTAAAAATAGAAAACTGACTAAAGCAAGTAGAATGAAAAAGTGTCAAATCAAAAGAGAAAAATAAAACTGCAGAGGCATTATGATTATGCAGACAAGTAGTGTTGCTTGAATAAATTGCATAGAAAATAAGTGGCACACCAAACTTAGAATCTTAGTGTGTCACTTCCATGTAGAATTGATGCAATCATCCAAAGGAATTGAAAATAAATTATTGCAGGGCAACACCAAACTTAGAATGAAACCATATGCCAATTTATTGAAATTTAAACAAAGCAAGGAGAAGAAATGTACCTACTGTCTACATGTTCTTCATTTTCTTCCTCTTCTTCTAATTTGTTAAGAGGAATGACCTCAAGGGGGGAGAAGTTTCAGCTACTGTCCCTTGTCTTGGCCTCTCCTCAGCAAGCTTCCTTTTGTAAATGGCTTAATTGAGCTTGCTAGCTGGATCAGGGACAGGATTGGTGCTCTTGTTAGTTGCCTTCACTTCTTTGGATTTAAGACTTGGTGGTTGTGTGATTATTGGAGTGATTTCTTCATTAAGATCCTCTTGAATTGGTGGTTCCATGAGCCCTTCTTTTATGCACTTTTTTGCTTCACTTGAGTGTGAATGATGACAAGTAATCATATACCTATTTTTCAAGCTAATTTCACTTGTTTCACTAGTTTTTATGCACTTTCTTGGATTATAAGTAAGTAAATTTGAGTGGAATTGCATGGTTTATTTGAGTCAATCAACCACCCTTTAATTGATGCTAAATCATGATGTTCAAGCTAAATTTAATTGATATTTGAATGATTTATGAACCTTGTGAATTTGGTGATACTTTGATTGGTTGTTTTGATTATTTGTAGGTGAAGAAAAGAAGAAAACAAGAAAGCGTGGCTTAAGAAGTGTGGCCCAAGGAAGAAAATAGTGTGGCAAAAGAAGAAAAGAGTATGACACAACATTGAAGGAGGAAGCCACAATGCTCTCTCCAAGAGCACAATGCTCTCCAAGAGAGTACAACAATAAACCAAGGAGGCATGCTTCAATGCTCTCTCCCCTTGAGAGCGAAGTACAAATTAAAGCCAAGAAACAAGGAAAAGAAAAACAATGCTTTGCTCTCCTTGGGAGCATTATCGGGCTTCACTCAAAAATAAATTCAAAGACAAAGTTAGCTAGTGAAAGCTACAAGGTTCGAACTCATGACCAAGAGGGAGGAAGAGGCGCTACTCACAAAGGAAAATAAGCCAAAATTTTCCAAAATGCATTCCCTAAGACTTGAACCTTGCACCTGAGGGATACCAAGATGGTGCTACTCCAAGGGGGCAAGGGCGCTCAATTGTTTTACTTAACTGAGCGCTACTTTATATTGATGGGCAAAAGGAAAATTGGCTCCTCAAAATGCATTCACTGAGGATCGAAGTGGGAGCCTCACTCAAACAACAAGGAGCGCTACTTACACTACTTGCAAGGAAAATAAGCCAACATGGCTTCACTAGGATTCGAACTTGAGGCCTTCCACTCAAAGCAAGGCACTACCTCTCTTTGCTTCACAAAAGAAATTGGTCCAAATGTCTCCACGATGGTTCGAACTTGGAACCTCATTCACCATACAAGGCACCACTGCTCCGCTCTCCACAAGAGCAGGGCAATCTCCTGATGCCTCTCCAATCCTTGGTGCAACAAGGATCTCCATCATAAGCCACTGCTCCGCTCTCCACAAGAGCAGAGCATCCTCCTGGGAGCAACACTTGGGCTGGAAATTCACTTAAAAATCCAATTTAATTCAATTATTCACCCATCTTTTAAGCCTACCCAAATTCTAAAATCCAAGAATAGAAAGTGTATAAATAGAAGCTAGTTTGATTTAGTTAGGCTTTTACCTTGAATATTTTTTCTTTTACTTTTACCTCTAGACTCACTTTAAAATTTTCTGAACTTTCATTTTTCATTTTGGAGCTTTTACTTTTGAGTTTAGATCTTAGAGAATTGGGAAGGAGAATTGATCTCTCTTCTTCCTTGTTCTTGCTTGAGCACTTTTTATTTTTCTTGCTTTGGATCTTGGGTGGAGAATTGAAGAACTTCTGTTTCAATCTCACCTTGAGATCTCTTGTTTACTTTCTCTGCATAATTGAATTTCACTTTCTGTTTACTGCTTCATCTTCTATTCTTCCTGCAATTTACTTTTCTTTATTTCTTTTGCAGTTGTTCTTGTTGGATCAAGGAAGGATTTGAGATCTAGACTTGTTTTCTAGTCTCTTCCACTCCTGAGATCTTCAACCATCTTTTATTTTACTGCAATTAAGCACAAGTCATTTTCTGTTTTACGTTTCAAAGCATTCTACATTTACTATTTGAGGTCTACTTTAATTCAATTCATCTTCTACTCTTCTGTTTAATGAGATTTGCTTCTGCTTGTTTAAATTCTGCAATCCTAATTCCCAATTTCTTTTATGATTCAAGCAATTTACATTTCTTGCACTTTAAGATTTAGTTATTTACATTTCTTGCAATCTAAGTTTCTGTAATTTATATTTCTTGCACTTTAAGATTCAGCCTCTTTAATTTCTCTGCACTTTAATTTTCAGAAAATTACCCCTCTCCCTTTACATTTCAAGCAACTTAGCTTCTATTAGTTACAAACCACTCAACCAATACTTGTTTGCTTGACTAAATCAATCACTAAACTAAAATTGCTCAATCCTTCAATCCCTGTGGGATCGACCTCACTCATGTGAGTTATTATTACTTGATGCGACCCGGTACACTTGCCGGTGAGTTTCGTGTTGGATCGTTTTCCACACATCAGTGAACATCCTTAATTGTCCTCCTCACTATCTTGTTCTTCCACTTCCTCTCCCACAAATCGGTCTTTATCCTCTCTGTTTGATGGTTCTAAGTTCCTCCTTATGTTCTCCAAATGCCCATCCATCTTCTTGAGAAGGATTTCTTGTTCTCTTCAGGATTGTTGTTGTTCCTCCATGGGTTGTTCTTGTCTTTTCAATAATTCTCTGGATTTTTAGAGGGGATCTGATGACAAGTCATCATATACCCATTTTTCAAGCTAATTTCACTTGTTTTGTTAGCATTTATGCACTTTCTTGCATCCTAAGTAAGTGATTTGGAGTGAAAATGCATAACTTCTTTAAATCAAGCAACCACCATGAAATTAATGATAATCCATGAGGTTTAAGCTAATTTTAATTGAACTTTAATTGATTTATAAGCCTCTTGAATTTAGTGATACTTGGAGTGGTTGTTTTGGTTTATTATAGGTGAAGAAAAGAAAAGAAAAGGAAAAGCGTGGCCTAAGAAGTGTGACCTAAGGAAAGGAAAGCGTGGCCAAAGCCATATGAAGCGTGCCGCATGCTAAGGGGGAGGCAACATTGCCCTCCACAAGGGCAGACTGCCCTCTAGGAGGGCAACATAAGAAAACCAAGAAGAGAAGGCAACTCTGCCCTGCCCACTACAAGGGCAGAGCACAAAATATGCCTTGAGACCAAGAGGAAGAGAACATTGCCGTGCCCTTGTGGAGGGCAGAATCGGGCTCTCCAAGGAAGAAATTCAAGAGAAAAATGTCACCCATGCATGCTACAAGGATCGAACAAGGAACCATGAGGAAGCCAAGAACTAAGGTTGATTGCCGTGCCAAGAAGCCAAGGAAATTAATTGATGCGTGAGATGCTGCCCTGCCCGCGCCAAGGGCAGGGCAGAAAAAGTTGGTGCTGCCAGATGCGTGCGTGGTGCTGCCAGGGTCGAAGATTGGTGCGCCAGATTGAGGAGTGGTGCGCCAGGAACGCAAAACGCTACCCTGCCCGCGCCAAGGGCAGGGCAGAAAATTGTGGCGCTGCCAGGAGAGGATCGTGGTGCGCCAGATGCTGCCAGGAACGTCCCATGGTGCGCCAGATGCTGCCAGGAACGTCCCATGGTGCGCCAAATTTGCTTCTTGGTGCGCCACACACAAAATGCTGCCCTGCCCGCGCCAAGGGCAGGGCAGAGTTGCCACTTTGCTGTCCCGTGTTCGAAACACGGAGGACGCACCAATTCACTTAATTTCCTTGGCTTCTTGGCACGACACTCATCCTTAAGTCTTGGCTTCCTCATGGTTCCTTGTTCGAGTCTTGTGGCATGCATGGGTGACATTTTTCTCTTGAATTTCTTCCTTGGAGAGCCCGATTCTGCCCTCCACAAGGGCAGGGCAATGTTCTCTTCCTCTTGGTTCCAAGGCACCATTTTGTGCTCTGCCCTTGTAGTGGGCAGGGCAGAGTTGCCTTCATTGTTTGGTTTCCTTATGTTGCCCTCCTAGAGGGCAGTCTGCCCTTGTGGAGGGCAATGTTGCCTCCCCCATTGCATGCGGCACGCTTTCTATTACTTTGGCCACGCTTTCTCTTCCTTAGGCTACACTTCTTAGGCCACGCTTTTCCTTTTCTTTTCTTTTCTTCACCTATAATAAACCAAAACAACACTCCAAGTATCACTAAATTCAAGAGGCTTATAAATCAATTAAAGTTCAATTAAAATTAGCTTAAACCTCATGATTTATCATTAATTTCATGGTGGTTGCTTGATTTAGAGAGGTTATGCATTTTCACTCCAAATCACTTACTTAGGATGCAAGAAAGTGCATAAATGCTAACAAAACAAGTGAAATTAGCTTGAAAAATGGGTATATGATGACTTGTCATCACAACACCAAACTTAAATCTTGCTTGTCCCCACGCAAGCATCAAAACTAAGAGTAAATGGAATGAATAAGAAAAGGATACTTATCCTTATTATGCAGATAGCAGAACTTGATCTATGGGGCATTTATGCAGACAATGACAACTCAAGTTATTATTCTTGTTACATAATATACATTTTGCATCAAAGGTTTGCTAAACTTGCTGTTATAAGACTCACTTTTTGATTCCTCCCTTGCTAACTTTTCTTGGCTTATAATGCTTAACAAGCTTATTATTTTTTTTGAGGTTGGGTGTCAAATGCTGCAGCATAGCCTTTGGCTTTATTTTCTTTTCTTTTTGCTCAACATCTTTCCACCACAGACACATGGCTCATTAATTCTTCCTAGGATCATTGATGCCCAGCATCTCTTAGGATAACTAAATGTTCTGTATCTAAGTTGCTCTTTATTGTGGATTTTCAATTGGCCATCCCAAATCAGTTGATCTAAGTGACCGGGTTTCAAAATACCCCTTAGAATTTACTCATCCAAGCAGATCTTAGTACAAGAACACCACAGGCATATGTCCTAAGGTTCAAGCTATTGGTGTCCAACCTTTATTCTTTGTTTTTCTTGCCATTTTGGCTTTTTCTTTCTTCCTTTTCTTTCTGTTTTTGTTACCAAGGTTGTTTCATTATTGATAGGAGTTTTTATAACAGCAAGCTAACTCACAATTGGATGAGAATGATATTATGCAACACTTATTTCATGAGTCATGCATTTAATCAAACACATATATCACCACCAACTTCCATTCATACTTATGCAACATTGGATATTTCACTTTTCAATTCAAACCAAACTCTTTTATTTAAGCATATGGGAAACAAAGCAATTTTCAAGCTAAGTGATGGATGACAAGCATTATGCAGATTTAGCATTTTTAGCAAACAATTTCACTTGCAACTAGATGAACATTCTAACAAGACATACAATGGTTCCCATATTCAAAACAATACACAGCAGCAAGGATTAAGTTCAGATACAACCTTTGAAGTTGCAACCCTTTGATTCTTCCTTCTGTTGTGTTCTTTTTGAGTGAAGATGCATAATGTCTTCAATTGTTGACTCATATTCTGCATAATCCTCAAAGTTGCTTGCTTCTCAAGCCCTTAATTATATGGTTAGTGTGTATAAACTGAGTGTGGCTCCTGGATTTACTTTGGTGTGAGAACACCAAACTTAATTGTTTGCCACTGCCTCAGATGCAACAAGTCAACCATATTTGAAACCATGTATCCTTGCTAAAGGTTAATGAAATTAAAACTAGAAAACAATTCAACAGTTGAATAATGTGTTTGATTGCTTGGAGCTAGAATCATGCAAGAGGTGAGAATGTGTTTTTAAATGATATTTTTGGTGGAACACCAAACTTAGAAATTTTCATTCTTCCTCAAATTGTTTTGGTGTGCAACACCAAACTTAGCTCCTTGCAATCCACACCAATTACTCAACATTCTTATTGAAAAAAACTATGAAAAGAAACTACCTCAGGTTGGGTTGCCTCCCAACAAGCGCTCTTTTATTGTCATTAGCTTGACATCTTCATTTTTGCTTATCATGGAGGTCGGAAATCACAGTGCCTTAGCTTGTCTGTCTTCACTGTGAACTTCCTTCCGGTTTCCTCTTTGATGACTTCTATACATTCTTGTGGAAGGATCTTAGTCACAGTGTAGTGATCAGACAACTGTGGAGATACCTTCAAGGGTTGAATATTGATCATCACTCGATCCCCTAGTGAAAACTTTCCAGTGAGGATTTTTTGCTTTTCTTTAGTTCTATCCTCTGCTTCTTCTTGAAAGAATTCCTTGTTGTGTTTTTCTTGGCTGGTGCTTCCTTTGTCCAGTATTTTCTTGTTGTCCTCTATGATCCTTTTCCATCCTTCCTTCTTTGTAGCATCTTTGTTGCTGGTTGGTTTGTCTTCAATGGTTTTGAATAAAGTATCTGGTTTCTTCTCACCCATTTCTGCAAAGTACTTTGCCAGTTGAACTATCTGCTCCTCAATTCCTCTCATTAACATCTCTTGGGTCCTTGTTGTTTCCTCTTGATGTTTCATCATTCTCTCCATTAGGATTTCCAAGTTTGTGATTCTCTGAGAGTCTTGTGAGGTTGGTTGGTTATGACATGTTGAAGGTAGGAAGGGTGGGTGTGGTGGTGGCATGTAGTGGTTGTTATTGCTGTAATGGTGTTTTTGATGGTTTATGAAGTTCGGGTTGTTATAATGGAATTCCCTTGGTCTGTGATTTTGGTACTCACTCCTTCTCCAGTTGAGATGGGTTTGGGAGTGTCTGTGTTGTGAGTATTGGCTTTGGGTGGTATTAGTGGGTAGGGGATATTGATTGGTTGTGGTCATGGAATTGTCCTGGTGGAAACTTCCGTGTTCTTGATGTTGAGGCTCCCTCATTCTCAGATAAGAATGAGGTCTCCATGGTGGAAATTTGGCATTCACTGCAGCAGACAACTCCATGTTTTGCTGTGGTTGATGGTGCATTTGTTTGTTTTGGTCCTTGAACGCATTCACCCCTTCAATATTTGCCACTTCTTTTTCTGGGATTGCATTCTGTGGTTTCTCAGATGGATGTTGGTTGTGGACTCCTTTGTCATTGAAGTCTGTAATTCCTTGGGCATTTGTTGTTGCTTTGAGCAGGCCATCTGAAAAGTAGTCCACTGCTTTTCTTGTTTCTGGGGTCAATTCTTCATAGAAAGCTCGGAAGCCCACTTTGTCATTTGCTTTCTTGTATCTTTCCCAAGCCTTGAAGAGTGGTTCTTCGTTCCTCCTTGTTTGCTCTAAGGGGCCATTCATCTTCTTGAAGATGATTTCTTTCCAGGATTGGGGTTGTGTGTATCTTTCCACAAGTTTTTTATGTATTTCAATGGCTTGAAGGTAATCCTCATCAGGTGGTTCAAGAGATGAAGGTTGAGAGTAATAATAATCAAGTGATGAAGAACTTTCAAATGAGAAACTGGGATGTGAGGGTGGATGCTCTTCCATTCTTTGGTGATACTTCCATCCACCATGAGGATAATGATATGAATCATTTTGTGGTGGTGGTTGGTATCCCATATGATTTTCTAGCTCATCTTGTGTCTCTGAAGCAAATCTCCATGAATTGGAGTGCTCAGAATGTGTATTCTCTTGGTGATATTCCCAGCCACCATTAGAGATTGGTGATGGTGGGTGATATCCCATAAAATTTGTTTGATCATAAGATGAGTTGAACTCCATTTGAATTTTGTAAAACACAACACCACGGAAAATTGAAATTCATATCTCAGAGATGATTTTCTTAGTGAGGCAATAACTCAAACACCTTGGGTTCAACTTAGAACAGAGAACAAAAATAAAGAAAATGCTTGATCTAGACTTCTCACCCACTTAATCATTGTTGATCTAATCAATCCCCGGCAACGGCGCCAAAAACTTGATGTGTGGAAAACGATCCAACACAAAACTCACCGGCAAGTGTACCGGGTCGCATCAAGTAATAATAACTCACATGAGTGAGGTCGATCCCACAGGGATTGAAGGATTGAGCAATTTTAGTTTAGTGGGTGATTTAGTCAAGCGAATCAAGTTTTGGTTGAGTGAATTGTGTTTAACAAGAAATAAATGACAGTAAATGTAAAGGGGGAAGGGAGAAGTGCAGTAAATTGAAGAACAGAATTATAAATTTGCAGAATCTTAAAGAGCAAGAAAGTAAATGACTGAAACTTAAAGTGCAAGAAATTTAAATTGCAGTAACTTAAATGGCAAGAAAGATAAATGGCTTGAATATAAAAGGGAATTGAGGAATGGGATTGCAAAATCTAAACCAAGAGAAAGTAAATTGCAAGAATTAAGAGAGAAAAAATTGAATCAGAAGCAATAAGCATTCAAACAGAAAGGAAATAAAATGCAGCAAGGGTTCACAGAAGAACCAAAAGTAAATTGTGGTCTCAGGTCTCAAGAGACTAGGTAGCAGAGCCTAGATCTCTATTTGCCTTCCTAGATCCAAGTTAACAAAGCACTTGACAAGAATTAGAAGAGAAAGCAGTAGAAGAACAGAATTGAAATTGAATTATGCAGAAAACGAATTGAAGAGAGTTTGAATGGGAATTGAGACAGAATTTCCTCAATTTCACACACCCAAAACTCAAAAACAGAAGAGTAGGATTGCCCAAGTAAGGATGAGGAAGGAGATTAGTCAATTCTCCCTTGATCCTCTTAGTGCTCGGACAAGTCTCTCAAGAAAGCTCAAAGAAAGTGCAAATTCAAAAGCTAAGATAAAAGTGAGTCAAAAAGTAAAAATTCAAAAGAAGGTAAAAAGGTCCTAATTACATCAAACTAGCTTCTATTTATACACTTTCTATTCTTGGATTTTGGGATTTGGATGGGCTTTTGAATTGGTGAAGAAATGAATTAAAATGGGAATTTAATTTGAATTTTCGGCCCATGAAAATCACTCCCAGGAGGCTGCCCTGCCCTTGTGAAGGGCAGGGCAGAAAATTGATGCATGGTGGTGCGAGTTGGTGCGGCGTGGTGCGAGTCTGGCGCGCCCTGATGCGTGAGATGCTGCCCTGCCCGCGCCAAGGGCAGGGCAGAAAAAGTTGGTGCTGCCAGATGCGTGCGTGGTGCTGCCAGGGTCGAAGATTGGTGCGCCAGATTGAGGGGTGGTGCGCCAGGAACGCAAAACGCTGCCCTGCCCGCGCCAAGGGCAGGGCAGAAAATTGTGGCGCTGCCAGGAGAGGTCGTGGTGCGCCAGATGCTGCCAGGAACGTCCCATGGTGCGCCAGATGCTGCCAGGAACGTCCCATGGTGCGCCAAATTTGCTTCTTGGTGCGCCACACACAAAATGCTGCCCTGCCCGCGCCAAGGGCAGGGCAGAGTTGCCACTTTGCTGTCCCGTGTTCGAAACACGGAGGACGCACCAATTCACTTAATTTCCTTGGCTTCTTGGCACGGCACTCATCCTTAAGTCTTGGCTTCCTCATGGTTCCTTGTTCGAGTCTTGTGGCATGCATGGGTGACATTTTTCTCTTGAATTTCTTCCTTGGAGAGCCCGATTCTGCCCTCCACAAGGGCAGGGCAATGTTCTCTTCCTCTTGGTTCCAAGGTACCATTTTGTGCTCTGCCCTTGTAGTGGGCAGGGCAGAGTTGCCTTCATTGTTTGGTTTCCTTATGTTGCCCTCCTAGAGGGAAGTCTGCCCTTGTGGAGGGCAATGTTGCCTCCCCCATTGCATGCGGCACGCTTTCTATTACTTTGGCCACGCTTTCCCTTCCTTAGGCTACACTTCTTAGGCCACGCTTTTCCTTTTCTTTTCTTTTCTTCACCTATAATAAACCAAAACAACACTCCAAGTATTACTAAATTTAAGAGGCTTATAAATCAATTAAAGTTCAATTAAAATTAGCTTAAACCTCATGATTTATCATTAATTTCATGGTGGTTGCTTGATTTAGAGAAGTTATGCATTTTCACTCCAAATCACTTACTTAGGATGCAAGAAAGTGCATAAATGCTAACAAAACAAGTGAAATTAGCTTGAAAAATGGGTATATGATGACTTGTCATCACACGCCGTGTTTCGAACACGGGGCGTGGAAGAGGGAACTCTGCCCTGCCCTTGGCGCGGGCAGGGCAGCATTTGGATTGGTGCAAGATCCTGGCGCATCATGCACGATTCTGGCGCACCAACTCTCATCCCTGGCAGCATCTGGCGCATCAAAATTCGTCCCTGGCAGCATCTGGCAGCACCAACGCGCGCAACGCTCGTCCCTGGCAGCACCAACTTTTCCTGCCCTGCCCTCCGCGAGGGCAGGGCAGCATCCTGGCGCACCACGCACGAATCTGGCGCACCAATCTTCGACCCTGGCAGCACCAACACGCACACTCCTCGATCTGGCAGCACCACAATTTTCTGCCCTGCCCTTGGCGCGGGCAGGGCAGCGTTTTGCGTTCCTGGCAGCACCAAGCCGCACCAACACGCACCCAAGCCGCACCAAACTTCCGCACCATGCACCAATTTTCTGCCCTGCCCTCCACAAGGGCAGGGCAGCCTCCTGGGAGTGAATTTTCATGGGCCAAAAATTCAAATTAAAACCCCATTTTAATTCATTTCTTCACCAAATCAAAAGCCCATCCAAATCCCAAAATCCAAGAATAGAAAGTGTATAAATAGAAGCTAGTTTGATGTAATTAGGACCTTTTACCTTCTTTTGAATTTTTACCTTTTGACTTACTTTTGGCTTAGTCTTTGAATTTGCACTTTCTTTGAGCTTTCTTGAGAGACTTGTCCGAGCACCAAGAGGATCAAGGGAGAATTGACTGATCTCCTTCCTCATTCTTACTTGGGCAACTCTACTCTCCTGTTTTTGAGTTTTGGGTGTGTGAAATTGAGGAAATTCTGTCTCAATTCCCATTCAAACTCTTTTCAATTTGTTTTCTGCATAATTGAATCTGATTTCTGTTCTTCTACTGCTTTCTCTTTTAATTCTTGTCAATTGCTTTGTTAACTTGGATCTAGGAAGGCAATTAGAGATCTAGGCTCTGCTACCTAGTCTCTTGAGATCTGAGACCCAATTTTACTTTTGGTTCTTCTGTGAACCTCTGCTACATTTTATTTCCTTTCTGTTTGAATGCTTATTTGCTTCTGATTCAATTTCTGCTCAATCAATTGCTGCAATTTACTTCTTCTTTGTTTAGATCCTGCAATCCCATTCCTCAATTCCCTTTTACTTTCTAGCAATTTAACTTTCTTGCCATTTAAGTTCCTGCAGTTTATGTTTCTTGCACTTTAAGTTTCAGTCATTTACTTTCTTGTTCTTTAAGTTTCTGCAAATTTACTTTCCTGTTCTTTAATTTACTGCACTTCTCCCTTCCCCCTTTACATTTACTGTCATTTACTTCCTGTTAAACACAAATCACTCAACCAATACTTGATTCGCTTGACTAAATCACCCACTAAACTAAAATTGCTCAATCCTTCAATCCCTGTGGGATCGACCTCACTCATGTGAGTTATTATTACTTGATGCGATCCGGTACACTTGCCGGTGAGTTTTGTGTTGGATCGTTTTCCACACATCAAGTTTTTGGCGCCGTTGCCGGGGATTGAAATAGATTGACAATGATTAAGTGAAGTGGAGGTCTAGATCAAGCATTTTTTCTTTTCTGTTATTCTAATTCTCACTAACACACTAACTGTTTGAATTTTTGCTTAAACTAACTAAAACTTCACTCTAGCTATAGATTGAAGTTTCATTGGCTTTCTGAGCTTGTGTGTTTATTGTTGTGTGTTTGTATGTCAGGTATAGGAAGATCCTCCCCTATCATCTCTGAAATTGATCAAAGGACTCTTCGGAGAATAAGAAGAGCTGAAAGAGGGAAGAACATTGTTGGAGAAGAAGAATCTGAGGAGGAATTCCAAGACATGGAAGGAGATCCCAATCAACCAGGAGAAGGAGCCAACAATAATCAACAACAGAGAAGAGTCTTGGCTTCATACACATTTGCAAATGCTAGGCATTGTGGGAGTAGCATTCTTCCTCCCAATGTCAATGCAAACAATTTTGAACTCAAGCCACAACTCATCACTCTGGTTCAAAACAATTGTTCTTTTGGAGGAGGGCCTTTAGAGGATCCAAATCAACATCTATCCACCTTCTTGAGAATCTGTGACACAGTGAAAACAAATGGTGTGCCCCCTGATAGCTACAAGTTGCTGCTCTTCCCATTCTCTCTCAGAGATAAAGCCACTCAATGGCTAGAGACCTTTCCAAAAGAAAGCATCAACACTTGGGATGACTTGGTGAGCAAGTTTCTTGCCAAATTCTATCCACCTCAAAGAATCCTAAGGTTGAAGACTGAGGTTCAAACATTCACTCAATTGGAAGCCGAGAACTTATATGAAGCATGGGAAAGATATAAGGCTCTATTGAGGAAATGTCCACCAGAGATGTTCACTGAGTGGGACAAGTTACAAAACTTCTATGAGGGACTCACTCTTAAAGCTCAAGAAGCTCTTGATCATTCTGCCGGAGGCTCATTACAACTCATGAAAACCACAGAGGAAGCTCAAAACCTCATTGATATGGTGGCCAACAACCAATATTTCTTTGCTCATCAAAGACAACGCCAACCATCACAGAGAAGAGGAGTAATGGAGTTGGAAGGAGTTGATTCAATTTTAGCTCAAAACAAGATGATGCAGCAGCAGATTCAACAACAGTTTGAGCAAATGGCCAAAAGAATTGATGGCTTGCAAGTGGCAGCAGTGAGCACCACAAGCCAACCACCAACCACTTGGGTGCAAAGTGAAGAAACTCAAGAAGAGCAACAACAAGAGCAAGTCCAATACATGCACAACCAAAATCCTGGAACAAATGAAGTCTATGGTGATACTTACAATCCATCTTGGAAGAACCATCCTAACCTCAGATGGGGAGACAACCATAATCAAAACCAACAACCATGGCAAAGAAACACAGGCCAGAACAATTGGAAAAACACAAACCACAACCCCCAGCCAAACACTAACCAAAACTCATACAGAAAACCACAAAACAACTACCCAAATTCTAACCAATACCCACCCAATAACCACCCAACTAACCAAAACACTTATCTTCATCCATCAACACCCCAAAATCAACCCATCTCACAAGACACACAGAGAATCACCAATCTAGAGCTGCTCATGGAGAAACTGATGAAGAACCAAGAATTGACAACCAAGAATCAAGAAGCCTCCATGAAGAACCTAGAGAAGCAGATTGGACAAATCTCTAAGAAGATTTCTGTTGATAAACCATCAAGTTCACTACCTAGTGATACCATTCCCAACCCAAAGGAAGAATGCAAGGTCGTGCAACTAAGAAGTGGAAAAGTGTTAGTGGATGGCAACCAAGGAGCAACAAAGAAGCTTATGGAGAATGACACTGAGCCAACAAAGAATGATGAAGCCATCAACAAAGACATGATAAGCAAGAAGGCTCCAGAAAAACTCACAGAGGAAGACAACAAACCACAGAATTTGAAGAAAGGAAAGAAGATCTTGGAGGAACCAATTCCAAAACAACATCAAGTGGTGAAGAGCTCAACACCACCACTACCTTATCCACAGAGATTTCACAAGGAAACAAAGGATCAGCACTTCCACAAATTTCTTGAGACTTTTAAGAAGTTGGAGATCAACATACCTTTAGCTGAAGCTTTGGAGCAAATGCCTTTATATGCCAAGTTCTTAAAGGAGCTCATCAACAAGAAAAGAGATTGGAATGAGAAGGAAACGGTGATGCTTAGTGAGGAATGTAGTGCCGTGCTCCAAAAGGGAATCCCACCAAAACTCAAGGATCCAGGGAGTTTTGTAGTGTCATGCACTATAGGCAAACTATCCCTGGACAAAGCTCTTTGTGATCTTGGAGCTAGTATCAACTTAATGCCCTTGTCCATGATGAAGAAGTTGGCCATAGAAGAACTCAAACCCACCAGGATGTCACTAGTCATGGCAAACAGATCAATCAAGACACCAAATGGAATTGTGGAAAATTTGCTAGTAAAGGTTGGAGAGTTTATCTTCCCTGCAGACTTTGTAATCCTAGATACCGATGAGGAAGGCAACAATTCAATCATCTTGGGCAGACCATTTCTAGCAACTGCAAGAGCCATTATTGATGTGGAAAAAGGAGAAATGATTTTCAGAGTACACAATGAGCAAATGATCATCAATGTTTTTAAGTCAATGCAACACCCCCCAGAGAAGGAAGATCATTTGAGGGTGGACATGATAGAGAGCCTGGTGGAAGAAATGTTAGACATTGATCAGCATGAGCAAGAAGAAGATAATCAAGAAACAATAGAGGAACATGTGGCTGAGGCTTTCATAAACAAAGAAGTGGAACTAAGCAAGAAAGAAGAGGTGCAAAAGCAAGAATTGAAGCCATTACCTTCTTGGTGGACGAAATTGTGATTCCTATTTTCTTGTAATTGGATTTTAGAAATTGGCACGAGTGGACACAACTCCGTTCAACTAACCAGCAAGTGTACTGGGTCGTCCAAGTAATAAACCTTACGTGAGTAAGGGTCGAATCCACAGAGATTGTTGATATGAAGCAAGCCATGGTCACCTTGCAAATCTCAGTTAGGCAGATTAAAAATGGTTTATGGGTTTTCGAATAATTAATAATAAAAAGAAGAAATAATAAAAGGGATAGAACACTTATGCAGATTCATTGGTGGGAATTTCAGATAAGCGGATGGAGATGCTGTAGAGCTCTTGGACGCCTGCTCTCCTACTCCTTCTACTCAGTCCTTCTTACTCCTTTCCATGGCAAGCTTTGTATAGGGGTTCACCATCAACTGTGGCTACTTTCATTCCTCACGGGGAAATATCCTTTGCGGCTGTCACTCGCACAGCTAACCAGTCTGGAGGCATCACCCATGGCTGATGGCTACATCCCATCCTCGCAGTGAAAACTATGCTAACGCACTCTGTCACAGTACGGCTAATCACCGGTTGGTTCCCGCTCCTACTGGAATAGAATCCCTCTTTTGCGTCTGTCACTAACGCCCAGCAGGTTAAAGTTTGAAGCACGTCACAGTCATTCATTACCGGAATCCTACTCGGAACACCACAGACAAGGTTGGACTTTCCGGATTCCCAGGATCCTACTCGGAATACCACAGACAAGGTGAGACTTTCCGGACCCTCATAAATGCCGCCATCTATCTAGCTTATACCACGAAGATTCTGTTGGGGAATCTAAGAGATACGCATTCAAGCTCTGTTGCATGTAGAACGGAAGTGGTTGTCAATCACGCGCGTTCATAAGTGAGAATGATAATGAGGGTAATCTGGCTCATCACATTCATCATGTTCTTGGGTACGAATGAATATCTTGGAATAAGAATAAGATAGAGATTTGAATAAAAGAGAATAGAATTTCATTAATACTTGAGGTACAGCAGAGCTCCACACCCTTAATCTATGGTGTGCAGAAACTCCACCGTTGAAAATACATAAGCAAAGAGTTCAGGCATGGCCGAATGGCCAGCCCTCTCTAACGTGATCAATGATCCCCTAAGATGAAGAATAAAACAAAACTGAGATCAAAGATGTCTAATACAATAGATAAATGTCCTATTTATACTAGACTAGCTCCTAGGGTTTACATGAGTAAGTAATTGATGCATAAATCCACTTCCGGGGCCCACTTGGTGTATGCTTGGGCTGAGCTTGATCATTCCACGAGCTAAGGCATTTCTTGGCGTCAAACTCCAGGTTATGACGTGTTTTGGGCGTTCAACTCCGGATCATGACGTTTTTCTGGCGTTTAACTCCAGACAGCAGCGTGTACTTGGCGTTCAACGCCAAGTTACGTCGTCTTTCTTCGAATAAAGTATGGACTATTATATATTGCTGGAAAGCCCTGGATGTCTACTTTCCAACGCCGTTGAGAGCGCGCCAATTGGAGTTCTGTAGCTCCAGAAAATCCATTTCGAGTGCAGGGAGGTCAGATTCCAACAGCATCAGCAGTCCTTTTGTCAGCCTTCTTCAGAGTTTTGCTCAAATCCCTCAATTTCAGTCAGAATTTACCTGAAATCACAGAAAAACACACAAACTCATAGTAAAGTCCAGAAATGTGAATTTAGCATAAAAACTAATGAAAATATCCCTAAAAGTAGCTCAAACTTACTAAAAACTATATGAAAACAATGCCAAAAAGCGTATAAATTATCCGCTCATCACAACACCAAACTTAAATTGTTGCTTGTCCCCAAGCAACTGAAAATCAAATAGGATAAAAAGAAGAGAATATACTATAAAGTCCAAAATATCAATGAATATTAATTTAATTAGATGAGCGGGACTTGTAGCTTTTTGCTTCTGAACAGTTTTGGCATCTCACTTTTTCCTTTGAAGTTTAGAGTGATTGGCTTCTCTAGGAACTTAGAATTTCAGATAGTGTTATTGACTTTCCTAGTTAAGCATGTTGATTCTTGAGCACAGCTACTTATGAGTCTTGGCTGTGGCCCTAAGCACTTTGTCTTCCAGTATTACCACCGGATACACAAATGCCACAGACACATAACTGGGTGAACCTTTTCAGATTGTGACTCAGCTTTGCTAAAGTCCCCAGTTAGTGGTGTCCAGAGCTCTTAAGCACACTCTTTTGCTTTGGATCACGACTTTAACCAGTTAGTCTCAAGCTTTTCACTTGGACCTTCATGACACAAGCACATGGTTAGGGACAGCTTGATTTAGCCGCTTAGGCCTGGATTTTACTTCCTTGGGCCCTCCTATCCATTGATGCTCAAAGCCTTGGATCCTTGCTACCCTTGCCTTTTGGTTTTAAGGGCTATTGGCTTTTTCTGCTTGCTTTTTCTTTCTATTTTTTTTTTCGCCACTTTTTTTTTTCACTGCTTTTTCTTGCTTCAAGAATCAATTCATGAATTTTTCAGTTCATCAATAACATTTCTCTTTGTTCATCATTCTTTCAAGAGCCAACAATTTTAACACTCATAAACAACAAGATCAAAAATATGCACTGTTCAAGCATTCATTCAGAAAACAAAAATTATTGCCACCACATCAATATAATTAAATTAAATTCACTAATAATTTCGAAAATTATGTACTTCTTGTTCTTTTGAATTAAAACATTTTTCTTTTAAGAGAGGTGAAGGATTCATGGAATTATTCATAATCTTTAAGGCATGGTTACACACTAATGATCATGAAGTAGAGACACAAAGCATAGATAAACATAATACTTAAAAACCGAAAACAGAAAAAAATAAAGAACAAGGAATGAATCCACCTGAGTGAGGGTGGTGCCTTCTTGAAGGTCCAATGGTGCTTTTTGAGCTTCTTTATGTCTTTTCCTTGCTTCTGTTGCATGATCCCCAGTGATTTTGGTGTTTTTAACATTATTTGCTCCCAATAGTTGTGTGGAGGACAACTTATCCCCTGAGGTATCTCAGGGATCTCTTGATTTGCAGCCACATGTTATACCACTGAGCTATGACGGCTTATATTTTTCCATCTCCCAAGACTCAGAGGTGGAAGCTTTTGTCTTCCCTTTGAGGTTTCTCTGGCTTTAGGTGCCATTAATGGTAATGAAAAAGCAAAAAGCTATGCTTTTACCACACCAAACTTAGAAAATTGCTCGCCCTCGAGCAAGAGAAGAAAGAAAAGATGATGAAGAAGAAGAAGAGATGGAGGGATGTGTGTATTCGGCTATATGGGTGGGTTTGGGTGGGAAAGAGTTTTGAATTTTGAAGGTGAGTGGGGAAGAGTGGATAGAAGTGAGTGGTGAATGAAAATTGGGAATTGTGACATGAGGAATTCAAATCACAAAAATAGGATTAGAAGGTAAGGTGGGAATATGGTAGGTGGGGATCCTGTGGGGTCCACAGATCCTGAGGTGAAAAGAAATACCATTCCTTCACCATATAGGCGTGTAAATTGCCTTCATGCATCATTCTGGCGTTCAAACGCCCATTGGTGCATGTTCTGGGCGTTAAACGCCCATGTGATGCTTGTTTCTGGCGTTGAACGCCAGTTTCAAGCTTGTTTCTGGCGTTCAGCGCCAGATTGTCCTCTGCGTGCGCATCCTGGCGTTAAACGCCAGGATGTAGCTTGTTTTGGGCGTTCAGCGCCAGGAAGATGCTCTGTTCTGGCGTTGAACGCCCGCCAGATGCATCTTCTGGGCGTTGAACGCCAGCCCGTGCGTCCTCCAGGGTGAAAAATTTTTTTCTTCTGTTTTTGACTCTGTTTTTAATTTTTTTGATTTTTTCGTGACTCCTCATGATCATGTACCTAATTAAACACAAAATTAACAAAGAAACAAGATAAAATAAAATTAGATAAATAAAATTGGGTTGCCTCCCAACAAGCGCTTCTTTAATGTCAATAGCTTGACAGTGGCCCTCATGGAGCTAAAAGGTGATCAGGTCAATGTTGTATAATCCCAACACCAAACTTAGAGTTTGGATATGGGGTCTTAACACCAAACTTAGAGTTTGGTTGTGGCCTCACAACACCAAACTTAGAGTTTGACTGTGTGGGCTCTTCTTGACCTTGAACTGAGAGAAGCTCTTCATGCTTACTCTCTTTTGTCACAGAGGGATGGCCATGTGCTTTAAACACAAGGTAGTCCCCATTCAATTGGAGGACTAACTCTCCTCTGTTGACATCTATCACAGCTTCTGCTGTGGCTAGGAAAGGTCTTCCTAGGATGATGCATTCATCATCTTCCTTCCTAGTATCTAGGATTATGAAATCAGCAGGGATGTAAAAGCCTTCAACCTTTACTAGAACGTCCTCCACTATTCCATAAGCTTGTCTTACTAACTTATCTGCCAATTGTAATGAGAACAAGGCAGGTTGTACCTCAATGATTCCCAGCTTCTCCATTACAGAGAGTGGCATCAGATTTATCCCTGACCCAAGATCACATAGAGCTTTTTCAAAGCTCATGGTGCCAATGGTGCAAGGTATTAAGAACTTGCCAGGATCTTGTTTCTTTTGAGGTAGAGTTTCCTGAATCCAAGTATCTAGTTCACTAATGAGCAAGGGAGGTTCACCTTCCCAAGTCTCATTACCAAACATCTTGGCATTCAGCTTCATGATAGCTCCTAAGTACTGAGCAACTTGCTCTCCAGTCACATCTTCATCCTCTTCAGAGGATGAATATTCTTCAGAGCTCATGAATGGCAGAAGGAGATTTAATGGAATCTCTATGGTCTCTGTATGAGCCTCAGATTCCTCAGGACCTTTAATAGGAAACTCCTTCTTGCTTGAGGAACGTCCCAGGAGGTCTTTCTCACTAGGATTTTCGTCCTCCTCCTCCCTAGTGCATTCGGCCACTTTGATTAAATCAATGGCCTTGCACTCTCCTTTTGGATTTTCTTCTGTATTGCTTGGGAGAATACTGGGAGGAGTTTCAATAACCTTCTTACTCAGCTGGCCCACTTGTGCCTCCAAATTCCTAATGGAGGATCTGGTTTCATTCATGAAACTGAAAGTGGCCTTTGACAGATCAGAGACTATATTAGCTAAATTAGAATTATTTTGTTCAGAGTTCTCTGTCTGTTGCTGAGAAGATGATGGATATGGCTTACTATTATTCAGCCTATTGCGTCCACCATTGTTAAAACCTTGTTGAGGTTTTTGTTGATCCTTCCATGAGAAATTTGGATGATTTCTCCATGATGAGTTATAGGTGTTTCCATAAGGTTCACCTAAGTAATTAACCTCTGCCATGGCAGGGTTCTCAGGATCATAAGCTTCTTCAGAAGCTGCCTCTCTAGTACTGTTGGATGCATGTTGCAATCCATTCAGATTTTGAGAGATCATGTTGACCTGTTGAGTCAACACTTTGTTCTGAGCCAGTATGGCATTCAGAGCATCAATTTCAAGAACTCCTTTCTTCTGAGGTACCCCATTATTCACGGAATTTCTTTCAGAGGTATACATGAACTGGTTGTTTGCAACCATGTCAATGAGTTCTTGTGCCTCTTCAGGCGTTTTCTTCAGGTGAATAGATCCACCTGCAGAATGGTCCAGTGACATTTTCGAAAATTCAGAGAGACCATAATAGAATATATCTAATATGGTCCATTCTGAAAACATGTCAGATGGACATCTCTTGGTCAGCTGCTTGTATCTTTCCCAAGCTTCATAGAGGGATTCACCATCTTTTTGTTTGAAGGTCTGAACATCCACTCTCAGCTTGCTCAGCTTTTGAGGAGGGAAGAATTTATCCAAGAAGGCAGTGACCAGCTTATCCCAGGAGTCCAGGCTATCCTTAGGTTGTGAATCCAACCATATTCTAGCTCTGTCTCTTACAGCAAAAGGGAAAAGCATGAGTCTGTAGACTTCAGGATTAACTCCATTCGTCTTTACAGTATCACAAACTTGCAAGAACTCAGTTAAAAACTGATAAGGATCTTCAGATGGAAGTCCATAAAACTTGCAGTTTTGTTGCATTAAAGCAACTAGTTGAGGCTTAAGCTCAAAGTTATTGGCTCCAATGGCAGGAATGGAGATGCTTCTTCCATCAAACTTGGATGTTGGCTTTGTGAAGTCACTAAGCATTCTCCTTGCATTATTATTATTATTATTTTCGGCTGCCATATCCTTCTCCTGTTCGAAAATTTCTGAAAGGTTATTTCTGGATTGTTGTAATTTAGCTTCTCTTAATTTTCTCTTCAGAGTCCTTTCAGGTTCTGGATCAATTTCAACAAGAGTGCCTTTTCCCTGTTCCTGCTCATATGAAAGAGAAGAAAACAAGAAAAGAAAGAGGAATCCTCTATGTCACAGTATAGAGATTCCTTTATGTTAGTAGAAGAAGATAGGGGTATAAGGAAGAAGAGGGAATGATTCGGATTTTTGGATGAAGAAGGGTGAAGAGAAGTGTTAGTGATTAAATAATTAAATAGAATAAGAAAAGAAAAGGAAATTTTCGAAAATAATTTTGAAAAAATGGTTAGTGATTTTCGAAAATTAAAGATGAGATGAGATTAAAATTAAAATTTAAAACAAAAAGAATTTTTGAAAAAGAGAGGGAGAATTTTCGAAAATTAGAGAGGGAAAAGTAGTTAGGTGGTTTTGAAAAAGATAAGAAACAAACAAAGAGTTAGTTAATTGATTGAAAAAGATTTGAAATCATAATTTGAAAAAGATAAGAAGATAAGAAGTTAGATAAGATATTTTGAAATCAAATTTTGAAAAAAGATAAAATTTTTGAAAAAGATAAGATAAAAGATAAAAAGATATATTTGAAAAAGGATATTTTGAAAAAGATTTAATTTTAAAATTGACTTAACTAACAAGAAATTACAAGATAAGATTCTAGAACTTAAAGATTGAACCTTTCTTAACAAGAAAGTAACAAACTTCAAATTTTTGAACCAATCACATTAATTGTTAGCTAATTTTCGAAAATTTGATATAAAGATAAGAAAAAGATTTTTGAAAATATTTTGAAAAATAATTTTGAAATTTTCGAAAATTATATAAAAAATGAAAAAGATATGATTTTTGAAAAAGATTTTGAAAAGATAAGATTTTTGAAATTGAAATTTTGACTTGACTTGTAAGAAACAACTAATTTTGAAAATTTTTGACTAAGTCAATCCAAAATTTCAAAATTTTGGAGGGAAATAAGGAAAAGATAATTTTGATTTTTAAATTTTTAAAGAAAAACACAAAAATGACCCAAAACATGAAAATTTTGGATCAAGACACAAGATGCATGCAAGAATGCTATGAATGTCAAGATGAACACCAAGAACACTTTGAAGATCATGATGAACATCAAGAACATAATTTTGAAAAATTTTTGATGCAAAGAAAACATGCAAGACACCAAACTTAGAAATCTTTAATGCATGAAAAATATGAATGCAAAAATGCACATGAAAAACAACAAACAACACAAAACAAGAAATCATCAAGATCAAACAAAAAGACTTGTCAAGAACAACTTGAAGATCATGAAGAACACTATGAATGCATGGGATTTTCGAAAAATGCAAGAAAATTTTTAAAGCATGCAATTGACACCAAACATTAAAATTAACACAAGACTCAAACAAGAAACACAAAATATTTTTTGATTTTTTTATAATTTTCTAATTTTTTTTATTAATTTTTTTTTTCGAAAATAAAGTTTAGAAAAACGAAAATTAAAAGAAAAATTTTTGAAAAAGATTTTTGAAAAGAAAATTACCTAATCTGAGCAACAAGATGAACCGTCAGTTGTCCATACTCGAACAATCCCCGGCAACGGCGCCAAAAACTTGGTGGACGAAATTGTGATTCCTATTTTCTTGTAATTGGATTTTAGAAATTGGCACGAGTGGACACAACTCCGTTCAACTAACCAGCAAGTGTACTGGGTCGTCCAAGTAATAAACCTTACGTGAGTAAGGGTCGAATCCACAGAGATTGTTGATATGAAGCAAGCCATGGTCACCTTGCAAATCTCAGTTAGGCAGATTAAAAATGGTTTATGGGTTTTCGAATAATTAATAATAAAAAGAAGAAATAATAAAAGGGATAGAACACTTATGCAGATTCATTGGTGGGAATTTCAGATAAGCGGATGGAGATGCTGTAGAGCTCTTGGACGCCTGCTCTCCTACTCCTTCTACTCAGTCCTTCTTACTCCTTTCCATGGCAAGCTTTGTATAGGGGTTCACCATCAACTGTGGCTACTTTCATTCCTCACGGGGAAATATCCTGTGCGGCTGTCACTCGCACAGCTAACCAGTCTGGAGGCATCACCCATGGCTGATGGCTACATCCCATCCTCGCAGTGAAAACTATGCTAACGCACTCTGTCACAGTACGGCTAATCACCGGTTGGTTCCCACTCCTACTGGAATAGAATCCCTCTTTTGCGTCTGTCACTAACGCCCAGCAGGTTAAAGTTTGAAGCACGTCACAGTCATTCATTACCGGAATCCTACTCGGAACACCACAGACAAGGTTGGACTTTCCGGATTCCCAGGATCCTACTCGGAATACCACAGACAAGGTGAGACTTTCTGGACCCTCATAAATGCCGCCATCTATCTAGCTTATACCACGAAGATTCTGTTGGGGAATCTAAGAGATACGCATTCAAGCTCTGTTGCATGTAGAACGGAAGTGGTTGTCAATCACGCGCGTTCATAAGTGAGAATGATAATGAGGGTAATCTGGCTCATCACATTCATCATGTTCTTGGGTACGAATGAATATCTTGGAATAAGAATAAGATAGAGATTTGAATAAAAGAGAATAGAATTTCATTAATACTTGAGGTACAGCAGAGCTCCACACCCTTAATCTATGGTGTGCAGAAACTCCACCGTTGAAAATACATAAGCAAAGAGTTCAGGCATGGCCGAATGGCCAGCCCTCTCTAACGTGATCAATGATCCCCTAAGATGAAGAATAAAATAAAACTGAGATCAAAGATGTCTAATACAATAGATAAATGTCCTATTTATACTAGACTAGCTCCTAGGGTTTACATGAGTAAGTAATTGATGCATAAATCCACTTCCGGGGCCCACTTGGTGTATGCTTGGGCTGAGCTTGATCATTCCACGAGCTAAGGCATTTCTTGGCGTCAAACTCCAGGTTATGACGTGTTTTGGGCGTTCAACTCCGGATCATGACGTTTTTCTGGCGTTTAACTCCAGACAGCAGCGTGTACTTGGCGTTCAACGCCAAGTTACGTCGTCTTTCTTCGAATAAAGTATGGACTATTATATATTGCTGGAAAGCCCTGGATGTCTACTTTCCAAAGCCGTTGAGAGCGCGCCAATTGGAGTTCTGTAGCTCCAGAAAATCCATTTCGAGTGCAGGGAGGTCAGATTCCAACAGCATCAGCAGTCCTTTTGTCAGCCTTCTTCAGAGTTTTGCTCAAATCCCTCAATTTCAGTCAGAATTTACCTGAAATCACAGAAAAACACACAAACTCATAGTAAAGTCCAGAAATGTGAATTTAGCATAAAAACTAATGAAAACATCCCTAAAAGTAGCTCAAACTTACTAAAAACTATATGAAAACAATGCCAAAAAGCGTATAAATTATCTGCTCATCACTTCTCATCTCAAATATGCATTTCTTGGCACTTCAGAAAGTCTCCCGGTGATCATCAATTCAGCTTTGACAAAGAAAGAAGAAGGAGAGCTTCTTGATGTTCTCAGAGCTCACAAGGATGCCTTAGGATGGACCATTGATGATCTGAAAGGCATCAGCCCTATAGTATGCATGCATAAGATTCTTTTGGAGGACAATTCCAAAGCAGTAATTCAACCTCAGAGAAGACTCAACCCTGCAATGAAGGAAGTCGTCCATAAGGAAGTAATGAAATTATGGAATGCAGGAATCATATATCCTATTTCTGATAGTTCATGGATAAGCCCAGTCCAAGTAGTACCAAAGAAAGGTGGGATGACAGTCATTGTTAATGAGAAGAGTGAACTCATTCCCACCAGAACTGTGACAGGGTGGAGAATGTGTATTGACTATAGAAGGTTGAATGATGCCACACGCAAAGATCACTTCCCACTCCCCTTCATTGATCAAATGCTTGAAAGGTTGGCTGGCCATGCTTATTATTGCTTCCTGGATGGTTATTCTGGGTATAATCAGATAGTGGTGGATCCAAAAGACCAAGAAAAGACTTCATTCACATGCCCAGTTAGAGTTTTTGCCTATAGAAGAATGCCATTCGGATTATGCAATGCCCCAGCCACTTTTCAAAGGTGTATGCTTTCCATTTTCTCAGATATGGTTGAAAAATTTTTAGAGGTTTTCATGGATGACTTCTCTGTTTTTGGTGATAGTTTTAATACTTGCCTAAACCATCTAACTCTTGTTTTGAAATGGTGCCAAGAAACTAATTTGGTTTTGAACTGGGAGAAGTGCCATTTCATGGTACCTGAGGGGATTGTTCTTGGTCATAAAGTTTCAAGAAGAGAAATAGAGGTTGACAAGGCAAAAGTAGAAATAATAGAAAAACTCCCTCCACCAACTAATGTGAAATCTGTTAGAAGTTTCTTGGGACATGCAGGATTTTATAGAAGGTTTATCAAATATTTTTCTAAAATAGCCAAACCTTTGAGTAACCTTTTGATGATTGATCAACCTTTTGTTTTTGATAAAAATTGCCAGCATGCTTTTGAAACTTTAAAACATAAACTCACAACAGCACCAATTATCACACCTCCGGATTGGAGCCTACCATTTGAACTCATGTGTGATGCAAGTGAAATTGCAATTGGTGCTGTACTTGGGCAGAAGAAGGGAAACTTGCATCATGTCATATATTATGCAAGTAAAGTATTGAATGAAGCTCAAAAAAATTACACCACAACAGAGAAGGAATTGTTAGCTGTAGTCTATGCATTTGATAAGTTTAGATCATACTTGATAGGATCTAAAATTGTGGTTTATACTGATCATGCTGCTCTCAAGTATTTGATGTCAAAACAGGATGCTAAACCAAGACTTATCAGGTGGATTCTACTCTTACAAGAATTTGACATTGAGGTAAGGGACAGGAAAGGCACTGAAAATTTAGTTGCTGATCATTTGTCAAGGCTGCCACCAGAAACAATTCAAAAGGCCTCATTACCTGTGAATGAAAGTTTCCCAGATGAACATCTTATGCTGATCCAACAAACACCATGGTTCGCTGATATAGCAAACTACAAAGTAGGGAGAAAGATACCGCAAGAATTCACTAAGCAACAGGTGAGGAAACTAATCAATGAAGCAAAGAAGTTCTTGTGGGATGAACCTTATCTGTTCAGAAGGTGTTCTGATGGAATGATCAGGAGGTGTATTCCTGAGAGTGAAATAAGAGACATATTATGGCATTGCCATGGCTCAGCTTATGGTGGACACTTTGGTCCAGAAAGAACAGCAGCAAAGATACTACAAAGTGGGTTCTATTGGCCAACCTTCTTCAAAGATGCCAGGGTGTTTGTCCACCAATGTAATGAATGCCAAAGAGTAGGAGGATTAACAAGAAGGAACGAGATGCCACAGAACTTCATTTTAGAAGTAGAATTATTTGATCTATGGGGCATTGATTTCATGGGACCCTTTCCTCCTTCTTATTCATTTAGATATATCTTGGTAGTAGTGGAATATGTTTCAAAATGGGTGGAAGCCATAGCCACAACTACCTGTGATGCACAAATTGTTCTTCAATTCCTAAAGAAGCATATCTTTACTAGATATGGAGTGCCCAAGGGTCTCATTAGTGATGGTGGTGGCCATTTTTGTAATAGACAAATGGAGAAACTTCTCCACAAATATGGAGTTATTCATAAGGTAGCCACACCATATCATCCCCAAACTAATGGGCAAGCAGAATTAGCAAACAGGGAACTAAAGAAGATCCTAGAAAAAACAGTTGGTAGCACAAGAAAGGATTGGGCTAGGAAGTTGGAAGATGCACTTTGGGCATACCGAACAGCTTTCAAAACTCCTATTGGGAAGTCCCCATTTCAACTGTTATATGGCAAATCTTGTCATCTCTCTGTAGAGCTTGAGCACAAAGCCTTTTGGGCCACTAAACTTCTAAATTTGGATTCTGAAGCAGCAGGAGAGAAAAGATTGTTGCAGCTGAATGAGCTAGATGAGTTTAGACTAGAAGCTTATGAAAATACCAAGATATACAAGGAGAAAACTAAGAGATGGCATGACAGGAAGATCTTGAAGAAAGAATTCAAACCTGGACAACAAGTACTCCTGTATAACTCACGGCTCAAGATATTCCCTGGCAAGCTTAAGTCTAAATGGACTGGTCCATACTTGGTGACTAAGGTTTTTCCTTATGGGAGCATCGAATTGCTAGATGAAGCAACAAAGAATTAGTTTACAGCAAATGGTCATAGAGCAAAATTGTACCTAGGGGGACAATGGAACAAAGAAAAGGAGGGCCAGAACTTAAACCCTCCTTGAAGCAAAAATAGAAGATGTCAAGCTAGTGACAATAAAAGAGCGCTTGTTGGGAGGCAACCCAACCTGAGGTAGTTGTTTTTTTCATAGCTTTTTAATAAAAATGTTGAATAATTGGTATGCATTGCAAGGAGTTAAGTTTGGTGTTGCATACCAAAACAATTTGAGGGAGAATGAAAACTTCTAAGTTTGGTGTTCCACCAAAAATATCATTTAATACATTCTCACCTCTTGCATGGTTCTAGCTCCAAGCAATCAAAAACATTATTCAACTGTTGAATTGTTTTCTAGCTTTAATTTCATTCACCTTTAGCAAGGATACATGGTTTCAATTATGGTTAACTTGTTACATCTGAGGAAGTGGCAGACAATTAAGTTTGGTGTCCCTACACCAAAAATCAATCCTGGAGCCACACTCAGTTTATACACACTAACCATATAATTAAGGGCTTGAGAAGCAAGCAACTTTGAGGATTATGCAGGACATGAGTCAACAATTGAAGACACTATGCATTTTAACTCAAAGAGAACACAACAGAAGGAAGAATCAAAGGGCTGCAACTTCAAAGGTTGTATCTGAACTTAATCCTTGCTGCTGTGTATTGTTTCGAACATGGGAACCATTGTTTGTCTTGCTAAAGTGTCTATCTAGTTGCAAGTGAGATTGTTTGCTGAAAATGATAAGTCTGCACAATGCTTGTATCCATCACTTAGCTTGAAAATTGTTTTGTTTCCCATATGCTTAAATAAAAGAGTTTGATTTGAATTGAAAAGTGAAATATCCAATGTTGCATAAGTATGAATGGAAGTTGGTGGTGGTATATGTGTTTGATTAAATGCATGACTCATGAAATAAGTGTTGCATAATATCATTCTCATTCAATTGTGAGTTAGCTTGCTGTTATAAAAACTCCTATCAAGAATGAAACAACCCTTGGTAACAAAAACAGAAAGAAAAGGAAGAAAGAAAAAGCCAAAGTGGCAAGAAAAACAAAGAATAAAGGTTGGACACCAATGACTTGAACCTTAGGACATATGCCTGTGGTGTTCTTGTACTGAGATCTGCTTGGATGAGTAAATTCTAAGGGGTATTTTGAAACCCGGTCACTTAGATCAATTGATTTGGGATGGCCAATTGAAAATCCACAATAAAGAGCAACTTAGATACAGAACATTTAGTTATCCAAAGAGATGCTGGGCATCAATGATCCTAGGAAGAATTAATGAGCCAAGTGTCTGTGGTGGAGAGATGTTGAGCAAAAAGAAAAGAAAATAAAGCCAAAGGCTATGCTGCAGCATTTGACACCCAACCTATAAAAGAATAATAAGCTTGTTAAGCTTTGTAAGCCAAGAAAAGTTAGCAAGGGAGTGAGTAAAAAGTGAGTCTTATAATAGCAAGTTTAGCAAACCTTTGATGCAAAATGTATATCATGTAACAAGAACAATAACTTGAGTTGTCATTGTCTGCATAAATGCCCCATAGATCAAATTCTGCTATCTGCATAATAAGGATAAATATCCTTTTCTTATTCATTTCATTTACTCTTAGTTTTGAGGCTTGCTTGGGGACAAGCAAGATTTAAGTTTGGTGTTGTGATGACAAGTCATCATATACCCATTTTTCAAGCTAATTTCACTTGTTTTGTTAGCATTTATGCACTTTCTTGCATCCTAAGTAAGTGATTTGGAGTGAAAATGCATAACATCTTTAAATCAAGTAACCACCATGAAACTAATGATAATCCATGAGGTTTAAGCTAATTTTAATTGAACTTTAATTGATTTATAAGCCTCTTGAATTTAGTGATACTTGGAGTGGTTGTTTTGGTTTATTATAGGTGAAGAAAAGAAAAGAAAAGGAAAAGCGTGGCCTAAGAAGTGTGACCTAAGGAAAGGAAAGCGTGGCCAAAGCCATATGAAGCGTGCCGTATGCTAAGGGGGAGGCAACATTGCCCTCCACAAGGGCAGACTGCCCTCTAGGAGGGCAACATAAGAAAACCAAGAAGAGAAGGCAACTCTGCCCTGCCCACTACAAGGGCAGAGCACAAAATGTGCCTTGAGACCAAGAGGAAGAGAACATTGCCCTGCCCTTGTGGAGGGCAGAATCGGGCTCTCCAAGGAAGAAATTCAAGAGAAAAATGTCACCCATGCATGCTACAAGGATCGAACAAGGAACCATGAGGAAGCCAAGAACTAAGGTTGATTGCCGTGCCAAGAAGCCAAGGAAATTAATTGAATTTGTGCCCAAGCCGTGTTTCGAACACGGGGCATGGAAGAGGGAACTCTGCCCTGCCCTTGGCGCGGGCAGGGCAGCATTTGGATTGGTGCAAGATCCTGGCGCATCATGCACGATTCTGGCGCACCAACTCTCATCCCTGGCAGCATCTGGCGCATCAAAATTCGTCCCTGGCAGCATCTGGCAGCACCAACGCGCGCAACGCTCGTCCCTGGCAGCACCAACTTTTCCTGCCCTGCCCTCCGCGAGGGCAGGGCAGCATCCTGGCGCACCACGCACGAATCTGGCGCACCAATCTTCGACCCTGGCAGCACCAACACGCACACTCCTCGATCTGGCAGCACCACAATTTTCTGCCCTGCCCTTGGCGCGGGCAGGGCAGCGTTTTGCGTTCCTGGCAGCACCAAGCCGCACCAACACGCACCCAAGCCGCACCAAACTTCCGCACCATGCACCAATTTTCTGCCCTGCCCTCCACAAGGGCAGGGCAGCCTCCTGGGAGTGAATTTTCATGGGCCGAAAATTCAAATTAAAACCCCATTTTAATTCATTTCTTCACCAAATCAAAAGCCCATCCAAATCCCAAAATCCAAGAATAGAAAGTGTATAAATAGAAGCTAGTTTGATGTAATTAGGACCTTTTACCTTCTTTTGAATTTTTACCTTTTGACTTACTTTTGGCTTAGTCAAGGGAGAATTGACTGATCTCCTTCCTCATTCTTACTTGGGCAACTCTACTCTCCTGTTTTTGAGTTTTGGGTGTGTGAAATTGAGGAAATTCTGTCTCAATTCCCATTCAATCTCTTTTCAATTTGTTTTCTGCATAATTGAATCTGATTTCTGTTCTTCTACTGCTTTCTCTTTTAATTCTTGTCAATTGCTTTGTTAACTTGGATCTAGGAAGGCAATTAGAGATCTAGGCTCTGCTACCTAGTCTCTTGAGATCTGAGACCCAATTTTACTTTTGGTTCTTCTGTGAACCTCTGCTACATTTTATTTCCTTTCTGTTTGAATGCTTATTTGCTTCTGATTCAATTTCTGCTCAATCAATTGCTGCAATTTACTTCTTCTTTGTTTAGATCCTGCAATCCCATTCCTCAATTCCCTTTTACTTTCTAGCAATTTAACTTTCTTGCCATTTAAGTTCCTGCAGTTTATGTTTCTTGCACTTTAAGTTTCAGTCATTTACTTTCTTGTTCTTTAAGTTTCTACAAATTTACTTTCTTGTTCTTTAATTTACTGCACTTCTCCCTTCCCCCTTTACATTTACTGTCATTTACTTCCTGTTAAACACAAATCACTCAACCAATACTTGATTCGCTTGACTAAATCACCCACTAAACTAAAATTGCTCAATCCTTCAATCCCTGTGGGATCGACCTCACTCATGTGAGTTATTATTACTTGATGCGACCCGGTACACTTGCCGGTGAGTTTTGTGTTGGATCGTTTTCCACACATCAGGATCCTCAGTTAGTTCAGGAGCCTCTTCATTTAGCTCTTCTACTTCCTCCTTTGCACTTAACATTTGGTTTACCAGCACTTCCACATTTTTGAATGAATTCTCCTGCGCGTTCCAGGATATCTGTGCCTCCCTCTCATATTTTTCAAACATGGTCTCAAGCTTTGAGAGGCTTTGGTTCATGGAAGTTTGTATGGACTGTGAGTTTTGGAAGAGATTTTGTGTAGACGGATATTTAATAATAATGAAGAATTTTCAATTGAGGGTCTGGGAGGTGAGGTTGGGTAATTTTGTATGAGTGAATTAAAGGTTTGCTCAAGTGATGATGGCTCTTGATAAGTGGAGTATGAGCTGTCAAATGCTTTCTAATTTTGGTCCTCCCAAGCGCAACTTGAAGAACTATTGAATTCATCACAGTATGGATCATTTTGTGGCCACGGGGAACAATCTTCCATGTATGTATTGACAGAACAATCAAGTGAATCACTGAGATTCCCTTTCCAGCCATGGTTTGTGTAACTGTCATAAGAGTATGAGTCACTTTGTGGCTCTGGGAAATAGTTCATTTCACTTGATTGTTCATACTCCCTCATTCCTTGTTGATACTCCCATCCACCATGAGGCTCCCATCCACCATGAGGATAATTATATGAATTATTTTGTGATGGTGGTTGGTATCTCATGAAATTGTCTTGATCATTTTCTGCAGCATATCCCCATTGATTGGGTTGCCCAGAATTTGTTAATTCTTGGTGATATTCCCAGCCATCATTAGAATAATGACTTGAATCATATTGTGATGGTGGAAAATATCCCATGAAATTTTTTTGATTAAAAGATGAGGTGAACTCCATTTGAATTTTGTAAAATACAATCACCAAAGCAATTGAAATTACTCATATCAGAGATGAGATTTGCTTAGTGAGGCAAAAACATAAACACCTTGATTTCAACCTAGAACAGAGAACATAAACAAAAAAATGCTTGATCTAGACTTCTCACCCACTTAATCATTGTTGATCTAAATCAATCCCCGGTAATGGCGCCAAAAACTTGATGGTGGTTTTTGTGAAAAAAATGAATTTCCAAACACATAAACTCACCAGAAAGTGTACCTGGTCGCATCAAGTAGTAATAACTCACTTAGAGTGACGTCGATCCCACAGGGATTGATGGATCAAGCAACTTTTTAGTGGGTAATTAGTTTAGGCAAGCAAACATTGAGTGAATGGGTTAAATTGAGCAACAGAAATTAAAAATTGCAGGGAAATTAAAATTGCAGAATGTAAATGAGACAAAAACATAAATAGCAAGAAATGTAAATTGTAGAAACGTAGATGACAAGAAATGTAAATTGCATCAAATGTAAAGGGGATGGGAACAGGGAAATTAAAGCAAGTAGTAAGCAGAACTTGGAACAAATGCATAAGAATTAAATTGCATGAAAAGTAAAAGGAATTGGGTGCTGGGAATTCAGAAACTAAACAAGAGAATATAAGTAGCAATCAAACAGAGAAGTAACTTGCAGCAGATCTTAAGCAGAAAGCAGAATTGCTTGAAGAAGCAAATAGAAATTAAATTCAACTCAATTGAAAAATCAAAATGAGAGGTTGAAGATCTCAGGAGCTCAATGAGACTAGAAAATAAGTCTAGATCTCACTCCCTTCCTTGATCAAAGTAGAAAACAAATTGCAGAAGAAAAGTAAATCAAACAGCAAGTGAAATGTAAATCCAATTCTCAATTATGCAAAAGAAGAGCAAAAAGGAATTTCAGATCAAGGAAAACAGAATTTCTTCAAATTCTTGATCTAAAATTCAAACCTTAAAAAGCAAAACTAATAGAAAGAGAGCTCTCTACTCCTAATGCTCCCTAGTGGAGCCAACCTTCCCTAATGGAGAGCTTGCCTTTTCAAGAATGAGGATAATGCCTTATATAGGCTTTACAAAATAAAAATGAAAAATGAAATTCAAATTCTAAACAAATTACAATTACAATAAATTCCTAAGCTAACTTGTTATTGTGCCTTTGATTCATGTTGATTGGGCATTGCTTGATTTGAAGTGGTCCTTTTAATTTGTGAGGAATTAAATTAAATGGGAATTTTGGTTGAATTTTTGGCCCATGGGTCACACTTCCAGGGCAAAGCTCGGCTCTCACCAAGAGCTTTGGACAAGAGCTTCCTCTTTGTCTCTAGTGAAGTCTCCAACTTCGAATCCTAGCATCCCCACTTTTGCCATGCTGTATTCCTCCTTTTTTTCTTTGTGAAGCACGATAAAGCTCTTGGCAAGAGCTTAGAGCTCTCCGTAAGAGCTCTACTTTGCTTTGGAGTGAGGCTCCAGCTTCGAACCTTGGTGAAGGCATTGGCTGATTTTTTTTGTTGTTTTTTGCCCTTAAAGATGCCTTTCACTCGTGCCTCAATTTCATGCCACATATGGATTTCCATATATCATTAGAAAGCTCTAAATGTTAGCTTTCCACACAACTGGAAGCGCATCAATCGGACACCTGTAGCTCAAGTTATAGCCCTTTGAAGGAGGCATGGTCATGTTGTGAGCGCCCAGATTTTAACTTGGCGAAAATTTTGCTTCCAAGCTCATTTTCCTTGATTTTTCCTTGAAGAAGCCCGAAAAAGCTCTTGGAGAAAGCTCTTGGCAAGAGCTTTAGGTAAGAGCTTTGCTTTAAGTTTTGCCTTACTTTTTGAAATAAAGCTCTTGGCAAGAGCTTTGTGCCTTTGCTCCTTGTTGTGAGACATGCTTTTCTTCCCTTGGGCCACGCTTTTCTTCCTTATTTTGGTCTTGGGCCACGCTTTTAAAAACGTGGCCTAAGGCTCCAAAGTGTGCTCCAACTTCAAAGTGTGTCCCAAAGCTCTTTTTTCTCCTTTTTAGCTTATTTTGTGCTTCTTTGCTTCTTTTTCTTCTTATTTCCTATAAGATTTATAAAATTCAAAGATCATGGAAATATACCATTTAAGCACAAAAGCATTCAATATTTTAGCCCAAATCATCAATTTCTTGTATGAAAAAGCATAGAAAAATATGACATAGTGACATGTCATCAATACAACCCAAGTTGGAAGAACCACCCAAACTTTGGGTGGGGAAATCAACAAAACCACAACCAGGACCACAACAAGTCTTATGCATCAAATCAACAAAACCACAACCCCAACCATCAAACAGGGAACCGTAGACCCTACCATAACTCACAAAACACATCATACCATAACAACCAACCCATGCATAACAACCTCAATCAAGATGCACCATCCTCAACTATGCAACCATTCGAAATTAAGAGCAACTTTGAGAGGATGGAGGCTGCAATAGCACAACTATCATCCTAGATTTCAGGGGCAGTCTCCTCCCTCATGGACAGATAAGCACAAACAGACAGAAGGATAGATGTTAATCAAGAAGAATACAGGTCAAATTTGAAAAATCAAGGTGCAACAATCTCAAAGTTGGAAGCACAAGTGGGAATTTTGTCTAAACAAATTCCACTTTCCACACACACACTTTCCAGCGATACCATGGCTAACCCAAGAGGGGAATGCAAAGCCATAACTCTAAGAAGTGGGAAGGTTGTAGAGGGAGGAGCCCCAAGCAAAGATAATCATGAAGAGGTTGCACCAAAACATGGGAACGAGGATGAAGGGGAGACCGCAGTTTCACCTCCACCAAAACCAGTTTTGAAGCCTTATGTGCCAAAAGCTCCATACCCACAAAGATTGAGAAAAGATGGGAAGGATGGCCAGTTCTCTAAGTTTCTAGAGATCTTCAAGAAGCTCCAAATCAACATACCATTCACTGAGGCATTAAAACAAATGCCACTTTATGCCAAGTTCTTGAAGGAGCTCATAACCAAAAAGAAGAACTAGGAGGCAAAAGAAATCATAGTGTTGACTGAAGAATGCAGCGCCATCATACAGAAAAAGTTGCCTCAAAAGCTGAAAGACCCAGGGAGTTTTCAGATTCCCTATGATCACTATTGAGAAAGCTTTGTGTGATTTAGGAGCTAGCATAAATCTTATGTCCCTAACCATGATGAGAAGGATGAAGATTGAGGATGCCAAGCCAACAAGAATGGCACTCTAATTGGCTGACAAAACATTTAAGTTTCTACATGGGGTGGTGGAAGACTTGCTAGTGAAAGTGAGAAAGTTCATTTTCCCTGCTGATTTCGTTGTGCTGGACATGGAAGAGGAAGCCAACACGTCAATTATCCTAGGAAGACCATTTCTAGCTACTGCTGGAGCCATCATTGATGTGCAGAAAGGGGAATTAGTCTTGAGATTGCATGAAGAAAAAATGGTCTTCAATGTCTTTAAAGCAATGAGTTACCCCCAATGAACCCATAGGGGAATGCATACTGGTAGACACCATGGAACAGATAGTTCAAGAAGTTATGGGAGAAGAACAATGCAAAGAAAATATTGAGCTAGAGCAAGCATTAGATGAAAAATTGCCACAAGCAACCATGAGGAACTCAATCATGCCAACTACCACAGACAACAAAGATGCAGAGTCACCAAAACTAAAGCTGAAAGCCTTACCACCCAGCTTGAAGTATGCATATGTGGGTGCCAACAACACCTACCCAGTGATCATAAATTCAAGTCTAAGTAAGGAACAAGAAGAAGAACTTATCCAAGTGCTGAGACAACACAAGGATGCCATAGGCTGGACACTTTCATTTTTAAAGGGGATCAGTCTTTCAATGTGCATGCATAAAATCTTACTTGAAGAGGATCCCAAAACCTCAAGACAGCAACAAAGGAGGCTGAACCCAACTATGAATGAAGTGGTTCAGAAAGAAGTGTTGAAGTTGTGGCAAGCTGGGGTGATCTACCCCATCTCGGACAGCCCTTGGGTAAGCCCAGTGCAAGTAGTTCCTAAGAAGGGAGGGATCACTGTTGTGGCGAATGAAAAAAATGAATTAATACCCACAAGAACGGTGACCGGATGGCGTATGTGCATTGACAACCGAAAACTTAATGAAGCCACCCAAAAGGATCACTTTCCCCTGCCCTTCATGGACCAAATGCTTGAAAGATTGGCAGGACATGAGTACTACTATTTTATGGACGGGTATTCGGGCTACAACAGATTGTTGTAGACCCCAAGGATCAGGAAAAAACGTCATTTACTTGTCCATATGGTGTGTTTGCTTATAGGAGGATGCCCTTTGGATTGTGCAATGCACCTGCCACATTCCAAAGGTGCATGCTCTCCATTTTTTCAGATATGATTGAGAAGTTCATAGAAGTATTTATGGATGATTTCTCAGTTTTTGGGGATTCATATTCTGATTGTCTATACCATATTTCTCTTGTGCTTAAAAGGTGTCAAGAAACTAACATTGTTTTAAACTGGGAGAAGTGCCACTTTATGGTGACAGAAGGGGTGGTTCTTGGTCACAAGATTTCAAAAGATGGCATAGAAGTAAAGAGAGCAAAAGTGGAAGTAATTGAAAAATTACCTCCACCTTGTAATGTCAAAGCAATCAGAAGCTTTTTGGGACATGCTGGGTTCTATAGGAGATTTATTAAAGATTTTTCAAAGATTGCAAAACCCTTTAGCAACCTACTTGTCTCAAACACTCCGTTTGTTTTTGATAGAGAATGCATGGTAGCCTTTGATGAACTCAAAAAGAGACTGTCCTCTGCACCTATTATAGCACCACCAAGTTGGAATCTTCCCTTTGAACTAATGTGTGATGCTTCTGATTTTGCTGTTGGTGCTGTCATAGGACAGAGGAAAGACAAGCTAGTACATGTAATCTACTATGCTAGCAAGGTCCTTAATGAGAATCAAAGGAACTATATCACCACAGAGAAAGAACTTTTGGCCATAGTTTTTGCTTTTGATAAATTTAGATCATATCTCATTGGCTCAAAAGTAATTGTGTTCACTAATCATGCAGCACTCAAGTACTTGCTTACCAAACAAGAATCTAAGCCCAGATTGATAAGGTGGATCCTGCTGCTCCAAGAATTTGATATTGAGATTAAAGATAGGAGCGGAGCAGAGAATAAAGTAGTTGACCACCTCTCAAGGATTCCACAAGAAGAAAAAATACAGCAAGTAGCAGTAAATGAAAGCTTTCCTGATGAACAATTGATGATGATTTGAGTAGCCCCTTGGTTCGCAGATATAGCTAACTTCAAGGCTATTGGGAAACTACCAACTAACATCAATAAGCACATGAGGAGGAAGCTAATCAAAGATGCCAAACACTACATCTGGGATGACCCCTACTTGTTCAAAAAGTGTACTGATGGTGTCCTAAGAAGGTGTATATCCCATGAAGAAGGGTAGGAAGTATTATGGCAGTGCCATGGATCAGCATATGGAGGTCACTTCAGTGGATAAAGGACAGCAGCAAAAGTGCTCCAATATGGATTTTACTGGCCAACAGTTTTTAAGGATGCCAAGGAAATGGTGTCCAAGGTGTGATGAATGTCAAAGGGCTGGTAATTTAACCAAGAGGAATGAGATGCCACAGCAATACATACTAGAGCTGAAACTATTTAATGTATGGAGAATAGATCTTTTGGGACCCTTCCCAACCTCTTACTCAAATAGCTACATATTAGTGGCTGTTGATTATGTTTCAAGATGGGTAGAGGCCATAGCTACTGCAACAAATGACAAAAAAGTTGTGATAAGCTTCTTGAGAAGGAATATCTTCAGCAGATTTGGAGTTCCCAGAGCTTTCATTAGCGATGGAGGGTCACACTTCTGCAACAAACAATTGGAAGCACTCCTTTTCAGATATGGAGTCAAACACAAAGTGACAACTCCATACCACCCACAAACCAACGGACAAGCCGAGATTTCCAGCATAGAGCTGAAATGGATACTTGAAAAAACTATTGGAAGTTCAGCAAAAGGACTGATCTAGGAAGCTAGACGATGCTCTATGGGCCTACAGAACAGCCTTCAAGACTCCCATTGGGATGTCACCATAACAACTAATATTTGGCAAGGCTTGCCACTTACCAGTTGAACTAGAGCACAGAGCCTTCTGGGCTTTAAAACTACTCAATTTTGATGAGCAAGCTACTGGAGAAAAGAGATTAATGCAACTCAATAAATTGGAAGAATTTAGAAATCAAGCATATGAGAATGCAAAAATCTACAAAGAGAACACAAAAAGGTGGCATGACCAGAGGATAGCAAGGAGAGAGTTCACTGAAGGGCAGAAGGTGTTACTCTACAACTCAAGACTCAAGTTCTTCCCTGGAAAACTTAAGTCTCAATGGTCAGGACCTTTCACCATACTCAAGGTGTTTCCCTATGGTCATGTGGAGCTCATAGAAGACAAGACCCAGAGAAATTTTTCTGTCAATGGCCATCGACTCAAACACTACTTGGGAGGCTCCTTGGAGGAGCAGAGAGTGAGCTACAAGCTCAGCTAAAGATGAAGGAATGTCTAGCTAATGACAATAAAGAAGCGCTGGTTGGGAGGCACCCCAACACTTTATCCTTTTTGATTTAATTGCTTTTCTTAGATGTAGTTTAAATTCTGTGAATTAGATAGCTTAATTTTCAGTAATTAGGATTAGTTTACAATTGTTAGATTTGATAGTTAGATCTTCTTTCCACTCTTTTATTTCTTTTTATTTGGGATTTGCAACTAGATGAATGCATAACTAATGATGAGTGAATGGGATGAGAACTAGCTAAAGTGCTAAGTTTGATGTGGCCTCTCACCCACTTAATCTAGGCTTACAAACAATTAACAAGTTTAATTTTGAAGAGTAAGCCCAGAGATTAAGTTTGGTGTGGCCACCACCAATGATAACATAGCAGCCCAAATCACCCAATTTGAGAGCACTTAATATTTTGGGTAAGAACATGAATGTGATTTAATGAGTTCAGAGGAGTTTGGAATCAAAAGAAAATGAAAAGATTGATGTTATTCCACTCTTATGAATGCATTAAATACAAAATGATAAAATCAATTTATTAAGATGCCAAAGAATTAAGTTTGGTGTCCCAAGGGACACCCATCAGTTGCAACCCAATTTATTCTTGATGAGAAGGAATGTGAAGGGGTTATTTTATCATCACTAATGGGTTCAGTTTCAATTTCAGGAGAAAAGATGGGGCCCACATGGTAAACAACTCACAAAACAAGGAAGTCAAAGTGTACTTGCACTTTGGAACTTAACACACGTAGAAGACAAAGTGAGAAAAGAGTTGGCACCTCTTTCCCACGCTAGGCGCCACTTCCCAAAGTGGGAAAACATTTAATCTCTTTTATTTCCCACCTTCGAACAACATCATTCACCCATTATAAAAGCCTCACTCCCCATCTCCCCCCCACTTCAACAACCCCTACAACACACTCACTTTCGCATCTCCTTTCATCTTCTACTATCCCCTATTTTCTTTCTTTTTCTTGATTGGGACAATCAAGTCCTAAGTTTGGTATTGGAGCAAAACCTTATTTTGCCTTCTCTTTCTTTTTCAACCCTCCTATTTTTTTCACACTCTCCCAACCTAAATGACACCACCAAAAAGCTCAGCCTCAAAGAAAAGAAGAACCAGAGAACCAACCTCTGGATCCTCAAGCTCTTTCAATACCTACAAGTTCCTCTCCGTATTCAACCAAAACCAATTTTATGGTTGGGTGAATGAGAGGGAAATAATTCCAGAAGTTGGATTTCAACTAGGGAGGAATGAACACATCAAAATCAACATTGAGATTGAATAGAGGGGTTGGTCACTTCTATACAACCCACCAAGAAAAGTGGTAGAAAGCTTGGTGAGGGAGTTTTATGCCAACGCGGTACCTCAACCAGGACAACAATATGGCTACATTAGCTATATAAGGGGTAAATCTATTGATTACAGCCCCTCTAGCATAGAAAGAATGCTAATGGTGAAGAGGACAAGCTCCAGTCAGAGCTATGAAGAAAGAATGAAGCAACAAGACCCTGGATTTGAGGAGATTTTGAGAGAAATATGTGTGATGAACGTGCAGTGGATCAATGACAAGGATGGGATACCCAACCAATTGAGGAGAAGATATTTGAGCCACCAAGCTAAAGGGTGGCTAGAATTTATGAGGAAGTCCCTAATCCCCACATCCAATACTTCGGAGGTGATCAAGGAGAAAGCTGTGCTCATCTACAGCATCATGAGAGGAGAGAACATCAATGTGGGGGAGATGATTGCCAACAACATCAACAAAGTGCTGAAAAGTACCAGTGACAACACAAGGTTGGCATTCCCCTGCATCATACAAAGGCTGTGTGATGAGGCTGGAGTTGAAAAGATTATTGATGAGGTGCTTGTGAAGCAAGACAAGTTCATCACTGCTAAGAAGATGGCAAAAGTGGTGGCCGTCCACCCACTCAACAGGGCTAGAGAACGAAGAGCCCATGCTCATGAACCACAACAGCAACAACAAGAGGAGGGGGAGGCACAAGAGCAACCTCAATTTTTAGCACTTTAACCACCACCACACTACCAATATCAACAATTTCCAAAGGGATTCAATTGGGAGCAAATGCAAGGAGATGTACACTAAATGAAGAGAGATCTACACCACTTGAGGGAAGATGTCAATCAATTCAAGGAGGCTCATCAACAATAATGGAGCCAAGTCAACCAAAATATTCAATAACTCCAAGGGGGCTTTGAGAACCTCAAGGAACAGCAAGATCAGATTAACTGGAGAGAGATGCAAGGCAGCCTAGGAATAATTTTGGAGCGACAATTACAACAAATGGGGAGTCTTGCTGAATTCAAACACCTTTATGAAGCAAGGACTGTAGCCAGAGTGGAATATGATTGCTATTCACAAATAAAGTTGAGCTACCTATGCAATGCAATGGCTAACATGAACCCCAATTACCCCACCTATATGCAGAAATTGGAGGAACTCAGCTCAAGGCAAGAGGAAATAGCATACCAACACAAGGAGAATGTGAAGTCCTATATGAGAAGGCTAGGATTCTGGAAGCCCAAGGACACCAAGGCTCAAGAAGGTTCTTCAAAGCCGGGTGAAGGTGGCTCATCTCTTCCCAAGAAGAAGGACAAAGGGAAGGGGCCAATGAACTAAAGATGAAGCTGCCCAAGGTTGTTGAGTTCCATGGTTAACACTTTCCAATTTCTGAATTCTGTTTAAGCTTTTGCTTTATTTACTTTTTGAATAATCATGCTAGAATAGTTTATGTTTTATGCTTATTTTCAATTCCTGTTTGAAACCTTTATGAGTCTTTTTTTAGAAAGAAAATGCCATGTATTTCAAGTTTTCTTTACAACTTCAATAAAAGTAGAGCTTGTTTCCATAAGAGTTATTGTGAGTTGTACAAAAACAATAAGAGAGACCAAGGCCAAGAGAGATCATCAAACAAACTAAGAAACAAGAAGCTAAGTGTAGAACTTTGGATGAACTAAAAAGAAAATGAGTCATGGAGAGAGCTAATCCTAGAAGGTATAACAAGGGAAAGACTAAGGGGTGTTCCTTGAATATCCATAGAACCAAGAAGTAGTAAGCAATAAAGACCGAAGGCTCTGAGCATCAACTACTGGGATAGAAAAGAAAAAGAAACATTAAAAAGCTCAAAAAGAATCAATGATCCTAGTAGATGCTTGTGGTGAAGATATGTCAAGAAGAGACCTGGGCAAGTAAATTCTAGGGGTGTCTCAACACCCAGTACCCTAAAACCAACTGGTTTGGGAGTGCTAATTGAAAGCCTAACTAAAGAGTTGTCTTGAGACAGAACACTTAGAGTCGTGGTCAAGAAAGCAAAACAACCTTTACTACTTCAAGGTGACAATCAATAGAAAGGACCCCTAAAGCCTATACCTGAGTGAACCCTCAAGGATCCAAGAGCTTTCCATGATAATTAAAACATTTATACATGTGTTAGGCACTTAGTTTTACTCTTAGTTGTATTGCAATCCTTCGAAGCCAAGGCCTCAGGATATAAAGGGTACTCACATTAATTTGCTTGGGACATACAAAACTTAAGTTTGGTGTTGTGATGACTTGCATCATCTACCCTTCTTTCTTGCATAAAGAAGACCACAAAAGAGCACAAATCTCATTTGATCAGTACAATTCATGCATTATTTGATGAATATTATGGTACACTACTTTGAGATGAGTTGTGTGATGGTGTTTTTGTGGAAAAATGAATTTCCAACACACAAATCCAACCGGCAAGTGTACCGGGTCGCATCAAGTAATAATAACTCACATGAGTGAGGTCGATCCCACAGGGATTGAAGGATTGAGCAATTTTAGTTTAGTGGTTGATTTAGTCAAGCGAATCAAGTTTTGGTTGAGTGATTTGTGTTTAACAGAAAGTAAATGACATTAAATGTAAAGGGGGAAGGGAAAAGTGCAGTAAATTGAAGAACAGAATTGTAAATGTGCAGAATCTTAAAGAGCAAGAAAGTAAATGACTGAAACTTAAAGTGCAAGAAACTTAAATTGCAGTAACTTAAAGGGCAAGAAAGATAAATGACTTGAATATAAAAGGGAATTCAGGAATGGGATTGCAAGATCTAAACAAAACAGAAGTAAATTGCAGCAAGAGATTGAGCAGAAATTAAATCAGGAACAAGGAGCGTTCAAACAGAATTTAAGTGAAATGTAGCAGAGGTTCACAGAAGAACCAAAAGTGAAATTGTGATCTCAGGATTCCAAGGGCTTAGGTAGCAGAGCCTAAAACCCAATTTCCTTCCCCGATCTGAATTAACTAAGCAATTAACAGAAAATTTAAGATGAAGCAGTAGAAGAACAGATTTGGAATTCAATTATGCAGAAAATAAAGTGCAAAGAGCTTGAATGGGAATTGGGACAGAATTTTCCCAATTTCACACACCCAATACTCAGAAAACAGAAGAGTAGAATTGCCCAAGGGAATTGAGGAAGGAGATCAGCCAATTGTCCCTTGATCCTCTCAGTTCTCGGACAAACCTCTCAAGAAAGTTCAAAGACAAAGGAAATTCAAAAGCTCTCAAAAATAAGAGTAAAAATTCAAAGCTCAAAGTAAAGGTAGCTAAAAGTCCTAATTACATCAAACTAAGTCCTATTTATACACTTTCTATTCTTGGATAATGGGATTTGGATGGGCTTTTGGATTGGTGAAGAAATGAATTAAAATGAATTTTTAATTTGAATTTTGGCCCAAAAACCACTCCCAGGAGGCTGCCCTGCCCTTGTGGAGGGCAGGGCAGAAAATTGATGCTTGGTGCATGGATTTGGTGCGGCCATGTGCGAGTTGGTGCGGCGTGTTGTGATTCTGGCGCGTCCTGGTGCGAGTCTGGCACGAGGTTGGTGCGCCAGAGGCTGCCCTGCCCGCGCCAAGGGCAGGGCGGGAAAGTTTGGTGCGCCAGGGAGCGTTGTGCGTGCGGATGGTGCTGCCAGGGGGCGTTTGGGCGTGCGGATGGTGCTGGACGCTGCCCTGCCCGCGCCAAGGGCAGGGCAGGAACGGGTTGGTGCGCCAGGGTCTTGTGTGTGATGCGCCAATTCAAAAGCTGCCCTGCCCGCGCCAAGGGCAGGGCAGGGTTGCCATATTGCACGCCCGTGTTCGAACCTGGGCCGATGCAAACACGCTTCTTTTTCTCTTGGCTTTTTGGCACGCTAGTCACCCTTAGTCTTTGGCTTCCTCATGGTCCCTTGCTCGAGCCTTGTAGCATGCATAGTTGATATTTTCTTCTTGATTTTCTTCCTCATGGAGCCCGATTCTGCCCTCCACAAGGGCAGGGCAGAGTTTGCTTCTCTTGGTTCCAAGGCATCATTTTGTGCTCTGCCCTTGGAGTGGGCAGGGCAGAGTTGCCTAAGCTTGCTTGGTCACTTAATGCTGCCCTCCTAGAGGGCAGTCTGCCCTTGTGGAGGGCAAGGTTGCTTCCCTCATTAGTTGCGGCACACTTCTCTCCTCTTTGGCCACGCTTTCCTTTTCTTGTGTCACGCTTCTTAGGCCACGCTTTTCATTTTCTTTTCTTTTCTTCACCTAAAATAAACCAAACAACCACTCAAAGTATCACTAAATTCAAGAGGCTTATAAATCAATTAAAATGCAATTAAAATTAGCTTAAACCTCATGATTTAACATAAATTTCATGGTGGTTGCTTGATTTAGAGAAGTTATGCATTTTCACTCCAAATCACTTACTTAGGATGCAAGAAAGTGCATAAATGCTAGCTAAACAAGTGAAATTAGCTTGAAAAATGGGTATATGATGACTTGTCATCACAACACCAAACTTAAACCTTGCTTGTCCCCAAGCAAGCATCAAAACTAAGAGAAAGTGGAATGAATAAGACAAGTGTATATATCCTTATTATGCAGATAGCAGAACTTGATCTATGGGGCATTTATGCAGACAATGACACTCATTTATTGTTGCTGCTGCATAATACACATTTTGCATCAAAGGTTTGCTAAACTTGCTGTTATAAGACTCTTCTTTTGATTACTCCCTTGGTAACTCTTCTTGGCTTATAATGCTTTAACAAGCTTATTACTTTCTTATAGGTTGGGTGTCAAATGCTGCAGCCTAGCCTTTGGCTTTATTTTCTTCTCTCTTGCTCAACATGTTTCCACCACAAACACTTAGCTCACTAATTCTTCCTAGGATCATTGATGCCCAACATCTCTTTGGATCACTAAGTGCTTTGTATCTGAGTTGCTCTTTATTGTGGATTTTCAATTGGCCATCCCAAATCAGTTGATCTAAGTGACCGGGTTTCAAAATACCCCTTAGAATTTACTCATCCAAGCAGATCTCAGTACAAGAACACCACAGACATTTGTCCTAAGGTTCAAGCCATTGGTGTCCAACCTTTATTCTTTGTTTTTCTTGCCGTTTTGGCTTTTTCTTTCTTCCTTTTCTTTCTGTTTTTGTTACCAAGGGTGTTTCATTAATGATAGGAGTTTTCATAACAGCAAGCTAACTCACAATTGGATGAAAATGATATTATGCAACACTTATTTCATGAGTTATGCATTTAATCAAACACATATGCCACCACCAACCTCCATTCATACTCATGCGACATTGGATATTTTACTTTTCAATTCAAACCAAACTCTTTTATTTAAGCATATGGGAAACGAAGCAATATTTAAAGCTAATGATGGATACAAGCATTATGCAGACTTATCATTTTTCTAGCTATTTATTAACTAACTTAAAATGAAAAGCAAAGAACAAAAAATGCATCAAGTGAAAGAAATAACTGATGGAGGCATATCATGTTTCAGACATGCATCTCCTTATTAGAGACATGAAAGAGGGGGTATGAAAGAACTATGCCACCTTCTAATGGTCATGGCTGCTGCTTGATTCTCCCTTCTTCTTCTTTCTCTTCCCTGTCTTGGAGTAATCTTGGATCTCTTCTCCAGGACATCTTCTAGCCCAAACAGAATCTATGAGTCCTTTGAGCCCAAAAGTCTCCAATGTGTTAAAGGTTGACTCTGTGTATTGACGAGATTTTGCTTGTTGCTTGGCTAAGAATTCAGGGCATTGCTCAAATGGCTTGATCTCAGGATTGAGTGTTGGCAAATTGTGGGTCAAGTACTCCAACCTTGCTTGCATGTTTTCATCATACTCCATTCTTTGTGCGTGTCTAACTTCTCCCAAGGTATGATGAACATTCTTCCATTGATATAGGTTGTGACTATATTCCGATGCTTTAGCTTGACTGAAATACAGCTTATCATATGATTCCTTGAATTCTTTGTATTGCTCTTTTTGCCCTTCAAGGATCTGTGCTTGAAATTCTTGCTGCTGAGTCATCATTTGTTGTTGCCATCTTTCTTGTTTCTCCTCCATTTGATGCTGCCAAGCTTTTCGTTCTTCTTTCTCTTTCAAGAATTGCTCCATGAATGCAGGGTTGGTCTCTAGATATTTCTCTTGGCCCTCTTGATTTTGGCCTTGTTCAGCCTGCATAAGTTGGTTTTGACCTTGTTGAGCCTGCATGAGCTGCTGAGATAATTCATCAATTGATCTTTGCAATTGGCTCATATCAATGGCCTCATAAGCTTGATTTCGTCCTTCCTCTCTTTGTGCTCTCCTTTGTCTAGGAGCTACTACCCCTTCTTGATCTTCTTCTTCATTAATTCCCTCCATACTCTTCTTAGTAATTCCTTTTCCTACTTTCACCTTTGTTGTGTCCTCATCTTCAAAGATTACATTAGCTCTGTTACATAGCCGTAGGATGGTGCTTGGATGTCCAAGACCTTTTGACTTGCTTGTGCTATCGGCCATTTCTTGAATGCTGTCGGCTATGAGTTGTGCAACATTGATCTCACCTCCATGCAAGATGCAGTGTGTCAATAGTGCTCGTTTAATTGTGACCCAAGAGGCATTTCCAGTAGGAAGAATAGATCTCCTCACTATTTCAAACCATCCTTTAGCCACAGGAGTAAGATTTATTCTCCTTATGTGACTTGGAATCCCCTTTGAATCTCTTTCCCAATCTGTATTTTCCATGCATATTCCTTGCAGGATCTCATCAGGATTGTTTTCCCGTTGCAATCTATCCTCATAACTAAGCTCTGGATAAGTGATGGTTCTCAACTTGAGAGCTCTTGTGATGGCAGCTGGGCTAAAACTCACTTCAACCCCTCTGACATAGCTCGTGTAAGGAGCACTATTTTTGTTTTCTTTGGCAACATTTGTATAGAACTCCCTAATCATTACTGCACTGATGTCAGTCAGAGGAGCACACAAGAGTTCCCACCTTCTTTCTCTAGTAATCTGCCTCATTATGGGGTATTCTCCCTCCTTCAAATCAAGGCCTTTTTCATAGATAACATTCTTTGCCACCATGAACCTATGATATCTCCCTTCATGGAATTGGGATCTAAACTTGCGTGCATCAAACTGTGGAGGTTCGGTCACCATAGGTTCTTTTCCTGGCCTTCTTTTTGAGCTTGAGGAGGCCATTGAAAATTAAAGTGAAAAGAAAGAGGAAGTAAGAATAGAAGAAATATGTGTTGTGTTTGGGGTGAACTTTTGGTTCGGTTTTGATGTGTGAGATAAGGACGAAATATGTTGGCTTTGGAAACTGAATAGGGTGTGGTTTCATATGAGGGTAGCTTGAATAGGAATGGGAGTGCCGTGTTGATGCAACGGCTATTTATAGGCCATGTTTCCAAACTTTTCAGCAAAACCACAATGAATGAATGAGGAGGGGATCGTGAGTGTTCATGAAGGGCTGAGATTGGTTTGTTCATTCAAAGAATGCATGAGATGGACGGCTTGCATGCATGGTTAAGGCTTGACAAGGATTCTTCTCCCATTGGCTGCATGCACTTTGGTGTCCAATGTTGCATGCATGCAAATTTTGTTCCCCATGAGCACGTTCTTCTAGGCACATGTGACCTCCTTCACATAGCTCCTCCTAACCGTGGCCCCTCCTTATGTTTGTCTTACCCCTTTTTTTTTCTGCATGAATCAAAACAGCTGGCTTAGGGTATAATATAGCCGTGGCAATCTATTTGTAAAAATAAACAAATTATTTTGGTTTGTTTAATAGTTATTGAAAAAATATTTTTTTGTGATCAATTGTGTCCCTAAATAAAATGTTAAAAGTTGGTGAACACCAAACTTATCTTTTATTAAGGGGATGGCTTAAACCTTTCTCACAATTGATGCATTTTTAAAACAAATTGATGTATGATCCCTTATCTATATGGTTTTGAGTCCATGCTTGGAAAATGATCCTCTGAACCTTGTTACATATGCGGACACCAAACTTAGTGTTTGGTCATATGCTTTATCAAAAGACTTATGCATATGCTCTAAAAGACAATCCTCTTCTTTAAACACTGAACTTGGGTGTGCCTTTAGGTACACCAAACTTAGAAGTTTGCCATGTGCTTCAAAATGACATATGCATTTACCAGGCATGAAAATTCAGAACCACATTTAGAGGAATCATAGCTTATTAATAAAGGAGAAGACAGAATTCTTAGACCATGGGTTGCCTCCCATGAAGCGCTCTTTTATTGTCATTAGCTTGACATTGACCTCCCTTTAAGGTGGTTGATGTTGGTGATGTCTCAGCTTGTCGCCTCTCACTGTCAGCTTTCTCTGTGTGCTTTGATGCTCAATTTCCATATGCTCAAGAGAAAGAATTTGGTTGACAGTGTAATAATCTTCTGCTCCCTGCTGTTGGTATATTAATTGCACCTTATCACCCTTAGAAAATCCTTCAGTTGGGATTTTCTTATTCTTCCACCCTTTGTGAGCCTTTTTCTTGCTCTTCACCTTTTTCTTGCTTGTTGATCTTCCTTTCTTGACGGTTACTTGAGTTGTGATGCCTTCCTTCTTGCTGATCACCCCTGCTTCCTTGTGAATCCCCTTTTCTTCTTGTATTTGTTTGTTTATCTGTCCCATTTCCTTTTCAGTTGATTGCTTTGAAAGAAGATCATCACTCATTCTGCTTGTTTCTTCATCCATTTGTGATTCCGGGAAGACTTTCAGGATGATGCTCTCCTCATGCAACCTAAGGGTTAGCTCTCCTTGCTCTATGTCCACAATGGCTCTAGCAGTGGCCAAAAATGGTCGACCAAGTATTATGGAGTCATTTCCATTTTCTGAAGAATCTAGGATCACAAAGTCTGCCGGGTAGATAAACTTGTCAACCTTAACTAAAAGGTTCTCAATCAGCCCCTTAGGATGGATTATTGATTGATCCACTAATTCCAAAGTCATCTCTGTTGGTTTCACCTCCTCTATACCAAGCTTTTTCACTAGAGAGTATGGGATTAGATTTATGCTTGCTCCTAGATCGCACATCCCTTTGTTAATGAACAGGTTTCCAATAGTGCATGGTAAGAAGAAACCTCCAGGGTCTTCAAGCTTGGGAGGGAGTCCCTTTTTAATGAGTGCACTACATTCCTCACTAAGCCTCACTGTTTCCTTCTCATTCCAATCCCTTTTCTTGTTGATGAGCTCTTTTAGAAACTTAGCATACAAGGGCATTTGCTCCAAAGCCTCTGCCAAAGGTATGTTGATCTCTAACTTCTTGAAAGTCTCAAGAAATTTGTGGAAGTGCTGGTCCTTTGTTTCCTTGTGAAATCTTTGTGGATAAGGTAGTGGTGGTGTTGAGCTCTTCACCACTTGATGCTGCTTTGGAGTTGGTTCATCCAAGATCTTCTTTCCTTTTTCCAAATTCTGTGGCTTGTTGTCTTCCTCTGTGAGCTTTTCTGGAGCATTCTTGCTTATCTTGTCTTTGTTGATGGTTTCATCCTTCTTTGTTGGCTCAGTGTCATCTTCCATAAGCTTCTTTGTTGCTCCTTGGTTACCATCTGTTAACACTCTTCCACTTCTCAGTTGCACCACCTTGCATTCTTCCTTTGGGTTGGGAATGGTATCACTAGGTAGTGAACTTGATGGCTTCTCAACAGAGATCTTCTTAGAGATTTGTCCAATCTGCCTCTCTAGGTTCTTCATGGAGGCTTCTTGATTCTTGTTTGTCAATTCTTGGCTCTTCATTAGTTTCTCCAAGAGTAGCTCTAGATTGGTGATTCTCTGTGAGTCTTGGGAGATGGTTTGATTTTGGGGTGTTGATGGATGAATATAAGTGTTTTGGTTAGTTGGGTGGTTATTGGGTGGGTATTGGTTAGAATTTGGGTAGTTGTTTTGTGGTTTTCTGTATGAGTTTTGGTTAGTGTTTGGCTGGGGGTTGTGGTTTGTGTTTTTCCAATTGTTTTGGCCTGTGTTTCTTTGCCATGGTTGTTGGTTTTGGGTATGGTTGTCTCCCCATCTAAGGTTGGGATGGTTCTTCCAAGATGGGTTGTAGGTATCACCATAGACTTCATTTGTTCCAGGATTTTGGTTGTGCATGTATTGGACTTGCTCTTGTTGTTGCTCCTCTTGAGTTTCTTCATTTTGCACCCAAGTGGTTGGAGGTTGGCTTGTGGTGTTCACTGCTGCCACTTGCAAGCCATCAATTCTCTTAGCCATTTGCTCAAATTGTTGTTGAATCTGTTGCTGCATCATCTTGTTTTGAGCTAAGATTGAATCAACTCCTTCCAACTCCATGACTCCTCTTCTCTGTGATGGTTGGCGTTGTCTTTGATGAGCAAAGAAATATTGGTTGTTGGCCACCATCTCAATAAGGTTTTGAGCTTCCTCTGTGGTCTTCATGAGTTGTAAAGAGCCTCCGACAGAGTGATCAAGAGCTTCTTGAGCTTTAAGAGTGAGTCCCTCATAGAAGTTTTGCAACTTATCCCACTCAGTGAACATCTCTGGTGGACACTTCCTCAATAGAGCCTTATATCTCTCCCATGCTTCATATAAGTTCTCGGCTTCCATTTGAGTGAATGTTTGAACCTCTGTCTTCAACCTTAGGACTCTTTGAGGGGGGTAGAATTTGGCAAGAAACCTGCTCACTAAGTCATCCCAAGTGTTGATGCTTTCTTTTGGAAAAGTCTCTAGCCATTGAGTGGCTTTATCTCTGAGAGAGAATGGGAAGAGTAGCAACTTGTAGCTATCAGGAGGCACACCATTTGTCTTCACTGTGTCACAGATTCTCAAGAAAGTGGACAAATGTTGGTTTGGATCCTCCAAAGGCCCTCCTCCAAAAGAACAATTGTTTTGAACCAGAGTGATGAGTTGTGGCTTGAGTTCAAAGTTGTTTGCATTGACATTGGGAGGAAGAATGCTACTCCCACAATGCTTGGCATTTGCAAATGTGTATGAAGCCAAAACTCTTCTCTGTTGTTGATTATTGTTGGCTCCTTCTCCTCCTGGTTGATTGGTATCTCCTTCCATATCTTGGAATTCCTCTTCAGATTCTTCTTCTTCTCCAACAATGTACTTCCCTCTTTCAGCTCTTCTTATTCTCCTAAGAGTCCTTGGATCAATTTCAGAGATGATAGGAGAGGATCTCCCTATACCTGACATACAAACACACAGCAATAAACACACAAACCCAGAAATACTATGGAACTTCAATCTGTGGTTAGAATGAAGGTTTAGTTAGTTTAAGCAAAAGTGCAAACAGTTAGTGTGTTAGTAAGAGTTAGAATAACAGAAAAGAAAAAGTGCTTAATCTAGACCTCCACTTCACTTAATCATTGTCAATCTATTTCAATCCCCGGCAACGGCGCCAAAAACTTGATGGTGTTTTTGTGGAAAAATGAATTTCCAACACACAAATCCAACCGGCAAGTGTACCGGGTCGCATCAAGTAATAATAACTCACATGAGTGAGGTCGATCCCACAGGGATTGAAGGATTGAGCAATTTTAGTTTAGTGGTTGATTTAGTCAAGCGAATCAAGTTTTGGTTGAGTGATTTGTGTTTAACAGAAAGTAAATGACATTAAATGTAAAGGGGGAAGGGAAAAGTGCAGTAAATTGAAGAACAGAATTGTAAATGTGCAGAATCTTAAAGAGCAAGAAAGTAAATGACTGAAACTTAAAGTGCAAGAAACTTAAATTGCAGTAACTTAAAGGGCAAGAAAGATAAATGACTTGAATATAAAAGGGAATTCAGGAATGGGATTGCAAGATCTAAACAAAACAGAAGTAAATTGCAGCAAGAGATTGAGCAGAAATTAAATCAGGAACAAGGAGCGTTCAAACAGAATTTAAGTGAAATGTAGCAGAGGTTCACAGAAGAACCAAAAGTGAAATTGTGATCTCAGGATTCCAAGGGCTTAGGTAGCAGAGCCTAAAACCCAATTTCCTTCCCCGATCTGAATTAACTAAGCAATTAACAGAAAATTTAAGATGAAGCAGTAGAAGAACAGATTTGGAATTCAATTATGCAGAAAATAAAGTGCAAAGAGCTTGAATGGGAATTGGGACAGAATTTCCCCAATTTCACACACCCAATACTCAGAAAACAGAAGAGTAGAATTGCCCAAGGGAATTGAGGAAGGAGATCAGCCAATTGTCCCTTGATCCTCTCAGTTCTCGGACAAACCTCTCAAGAAAGTTCAAAGACAAAGGAAATTCAAAAGCTCTCAAAAATAAGAGTAAAAATTCAAAGCTCAAAGTAAAGGTAGCTAAAAGTCCTAATTACATCAAACTAAGTCCTATTTATACACTTTCTATTCTTGGATAATGGGATTTGGATGGGCTTTTGGATTGGTGAAGAAATGAATTAAAATGAATTTTTAATTTGAATTTTGGCCCAAAAACCACTCCCAGGAGGCTGCCCTGCCCTTGTGGAGGGCAGGGCAGAAAATTGATGCTTGGTGCATGGATTTGGTGCGGCCATGTGCGAGTTGGTGCGGCGTGTTGTGATTCTGGCGCGTCCTGGTGTGAGTCTGGCACGAGGTTGGTGCGCCAGAGGCTGCCCTGCCCGCGCCAAGGGCAGGGCGGGAAAGTTTGGTGCGCCAGGGAGCGTTGTGCGTGCGGATGGTGCTGCCAGGGGGCGTTTGGGCGTGCGGATGGTGCTGGACGCTGCCCTGCCCGCGCCAAGGGCAGGGCAGGAACGGGTTGGTGCGCCAGGGTCTTGTGTGTGATGCGCCAATTCAAAAGCTGCCCTGCCCGCGCCAAGGGCAGGGCAGGGTTGCCATATTGCACGCCCGTGTTTGAACCTGGGCCGATGCAAACACGCTTCGTTTTCTCTTGGCTTCTTGGCACGCTAGTCACCCTTAGTATTTGGCTTCCTCATGGTCCCTTGCTCGAGCCTTGTAGCATGCATAGTTGATATTTTCTTCTTGATTTTCTTCCTCATGGAGCCCGATTCTGCCCTCCACAAGGGCAGGGCAGAGTTTGCTTCTCTTGGTTCCAAGGCATCATTTTGTGCTCTGCCCTTGGAGTGGGTAGGGCAGAGTTGCCTAAGCTTGCTTGGTCACTTAATGCTGCCCTCCTAGAGGGCAGTCTGCCCTTGTGGAGGGCAAGGTTGCTTCCCTCATTAGTTACGGCACGCTTCTCTCCTCTTTGGCCACGCTTTCCTTTTCTTGTGTCACGCTTCTTAGGCCACGCTTTTCATTTTCTTTTCTTTTCTTCACCTAAAATAAACCAAACAACCACTCAAAGTATCACTAAATTCAAGAGGCTTATAAATCAATTAAAATGCAATTAAAATTAGCTTAAACCTCATGATTTAACATAAATTTCATGGTGGTTGCTTGATTTAGAGAAGTTATGCATTTTCACTCCAAATCACTTACTTAGGATGCAAGAAAGTACATAAATGCTAGCTAAACAAGTGAAATTAGCTTGAAAATGGGTATATGATGACTTGTCATCATTGTGCTGAATTGCAGGTGAAAAGGTGTCAAAATGGGAAGAAGACAAACAAGAAGCTGGGCGTGTGAGACTGGGGTGTCACTTGGGAGCAAACGCCACAACAATGCACTGGCGTGGCACGCCAGGTGCTAAGCGTGGCACGCCAGTACTAAAATCCAGAAGGGAGATCCAAGCATGCATGTGGGCATGGCACGCCAGTACAAAATTTTAGAGAGCAAAATGGAGGACACAAAAGGGACGTGGCACGCCAGGTTGGGCGTGGCACGCCTGACCCATCAACTACTTTGGGCATGCCACTTGGTGTCGAAGGCGTGGCACGCCAGTTACAAAAAGTCACTTAGGCGTGCCACTTGAAGACCCAGGTGTGGCATGCCAAGTTTAAAGAGTGCACAAATACATGGGCGTGCCACTTGAGCAGCATGGCGTGGCATGCTGGTACAATGATCCAGAGAAGGGGCTGAAGGCAATTGAAGACTGGGCATGCCACTTGGTGTCGAAGGCGTGGCACGCCAGTTACAAAAAGTCTCTTTGGCGTGCCACTTGAAGGCCAAGGCGTGGCACGCCACTTACTGGAGTGAAACAAGATCATGGGCGTGGCACGCCAACCTCTAGGCATGGCACGCTGGTATAAATTTCCAGAGAGGGTGGAAGAGGCCAATTACATGGGGCGTGCCACTTGGTATCGAAGGCGTGGCACGCCAATCACTATTCTTCACTTAAGCGTGCCACTTGAGCAACCAGGCATGGCACGCCAGTGTCATTCAGATGCCAAAGCATCATTGGGGTGTGCCACTTGAGTTCGTGGCGTGGCACGCCAAACAGAGGAACCACTCACTCACAAAGGGGCATGGCACGCTAGACCCTGGGCATGCCACGCTAGTGTAACTTTCCACAGAAGCTTAGCCAAGCACATAACAAGGGCGTGGCACACCAGACTCTGGGCGTGCCACGCTAGTTCAAGTTTCCAGAGGCAAACGAAGTGGAAAAATCAAAGGGCATGTCACTTGAGCTCGAAGGCGTGGCACGCCAACACAAGAATGCCACTATGGCATGCCACTTGAGTTCGAAGGCGTGGCACGCCAAGGTTGACAAGGGACGAGCATGCCACTTGAAGGATTGAGCATGGCATGCCAAGCCATTTTGAAGGGCACGTGACATGCTGATGAAGCGCCAGCCACATGCCGGCTAAGGAGTCACGTTTATTGAGTGCTTTCTTTCCCTCCAAAATGTAATTTTTCCCTTTTCACTTTTGTAATTTCTTTATTTTCACTAGGAGTAGTATAAATACCCCTAAAGAGTATTGAAGAGGGGTTAAGCAGTTAGTTCTAGATCCACTTTTACAATCCACTTTTGAGTACTTTTCAAGCTATGAATAGCTAACTTCCCTCTCATTGAGAGAGGGAGCTCTGTTGTACTTGATGGATTGATAATAGTGAAATTCTTCTTCTCTTCATCCTCTCTTGATTTGCAAGGAGGTATTTCGTGCTTAATGCTTAGTGTTCAATAATCTTGGGAAAGAGGTTGAATGCAATTGGGTTTCATGGGAACCTTGGGAATGGAAACATGAAACCATGCTTGAAATCCCTTCTCACATTTGAGTAGATTCTGGGTTTTGGTGATGGGATACGTGACATATAATCCCCCCTCTACCTGGACCTACAAGGGTGTGTGGTATAATCAGGGACCAAGCATATCTCTCTTCATGAGCAATTAGAACAAGGAATTGGCTATTGATCAAGATCTGAGAGATTGAGTCACCAATGGATTGGGGCTCAATCAATCATGATTGCCAAGAGGTCAATGAGTTACATGATTGAAGAAGATCTAAGCTAGATTTGATCCAAAGAGACAACATCTCCCAATCTCAATGAATTTTCCCATTCTTGTCTATTCATTTCTTTATAGCTTAACTTTATATTCAGCAATTCCCCATTCCCATTTACATTCAAGTCATTTATGATTCAGCACTTTATGTTCTGCAATTTCCATTTTTGTACTTTATTGCTTTTCTTTACATTCTAGTCATTTACATTTATGTCATTTACAATTCTACACTTCACAATCTTATTGATTCGCTTGACTAATTCATCAATCAATTAAAACTGCTTGGATTTGCCAATCTCTATGGATACGATCCCACTCTACTATGGGTTATTACTTGGCGATAGTTTTGGTGCACTTGCTAAAAGAACTGATTCACTAAAATTTTAAAAGGGGTAGTGAATTAGATTCATCAAAGAGCCATGAGGGAAGAGCAACATAGGCAAGGAAGAGACATTGAGGAGCTCAAGCACTCCATAGGAACTTCAAGAGGAAGAACTAGCCGCCGTCACTAAGGTGAACCTGTTCTTTAATTTCCTTGTTCTTAGTTTTCTGTTTTTCGATTTTTATGCTTGATGTTTCTATTTATGTTTGTGTCTTCATTACATGATCATTAGTATTTAGAGTCTATGTCTTAGAGTTATGAATGTTCCATGATTCCTTCACCTTTCTTAAATGAAAAATGTTTGTATTTGCAAAAGAACAAGAAGTGCATGAATTTCGAATTCTATCTTGAAATTAGTTTAATTATTTTGATGTGGTGGCAATACTTTTTGTTTTCTGAATGAATGCTTGAATAGTGCATATTTTTTATAGTGTAGTTTATGAATGTTAAAATTGTTGGCTCTTGAAAGAATAATGAAAAAACAGAAATGTTATTGATAATCTAAAAAATCATGAAATTGATTCTTGAAGCAAGAAAAAATAGTGAAGAACACAAAGCTTGCGAAATAAAAAGAGAGAAAAAATGGCGAAAAATAAAGAAAAAAAAGAAACGAAAAAGAAAAATCAAGCAGAAAAAGCTAGTAACCCTTTAAACTAAAAGGCAAGGGTAAATAGGATCCAAGGCTTTGAGCATCAGTGGATAGGAGGGCACAAAAGAATAAAATCCTGGCCTAAGTGACTAAATCAAGCTGTCCCTAACCATGTGCTTGTGTCATGAAGGTCCAAGTGAAAAGCTTGAGACTGAGTGGTTAAAGTCGTGATCCAAAGTAAAATAGTGTGCTTAAGAACTCTGGACACCTCTAACTGGGGACTCTAGCAAAGCTGAGTCACAATCTGAAAAGGTTCACCCAGTTATGTGTCTGTGGCATTTATGTATCCGGTGGTAATACTAGAAAACAAGATGCTTAGGGTCACGACCAAGACTCATAAGTAGATGTGTTCAAGAATCAACATACTGAACTAGGAGAATCAATAACACTTTCTGAATTCTGAGTTCCTATGGATGCCAATCATTCTGAACTTCAAAGGATAAAGTGAGATGCCAAAACTGTCAGAAGCAAAAAGCTACTAGTCTCACTCGTCTAATTGGAACTAAGCTTCATTGATATTTTGGAATTTATTGTATATTCTCTTCTTTTTATCCTATTTGTTTTTAGTTGCTTGGGGATAAGAAACAATTTAAGTTTGGCGTTGTGATGAACGGATAATTTATACGCTTTTTGGCATTGTTTTTAGGTAGTTTTTATTGTGTTTTAGTTACTTTTTAGTATATTTTTATTACTTTTTATGCAAAAATCACATTTTTGGACTTTACTATAAGTTTGTGTGTTTTTCTATGATTTCAGGTATTTTCTGGCTGAAATTGAGGGACCTGAGCAAAAATATGATTCAGAGGCTGAGAAAGGACTGCAAATGCTGTTGAATTCTGACCCTCCTACACTCGAAGTGGATTTTTAGGAGCTACAGGATCCAACTTGGTGCTCTCTTAATTACGTTGAAAAGTAGACATCTTGGGCTTTTCAAAAATGTATAATAGTCCATACTTTTCCTGAAATTTGATGGCTCAAACTGGTGTCCAAACGCCCACTAGAGACCCTTTTTCTGGCGTAAAACGCCAGAATTGGCACCAAAGCTAGAGTTAAAGGCCCAAACTGCACCCAAGCTGGCGTTTAACTCCAAGGATGGCCTATGCACATGAAAGCTTCAAAACTCAGTCCAAACACACACCAAGTGGGCCCCGGAAGTGGATTTCTGCACTTAGTTACTCATTTTCTATAAACCCTAGTAACTAGTTTAGTATATATAGCACTTTTTAATATTGTTTTGGGGGGTCTTTGAACCCTTTTATCATTTATCATGCCATTAGGACGGCTGGCCATTTGGCCATGCCTAGACCATTTGTTCTTATGTATTTTCCAATGGTGGAGTTTCTACACCTCATAGATTAAGGTGAGGAGCTCTATTGTTCCTCATGAATTAATGCAAGTACTATTGTTTCTCTTTCAATTCACGCCTACTTCTTCTCCAAGATATACTATCGTACTTAATTCAGTTAAGTCAGAATGAAGGGGTGATCTGTGACAATCACCCACTATCTTCGTTACTCGCTTAGCCAAGATCTGCATGCCTGACAACCACAAGCGGTCTACATGATGTTCAACGTAGTCATTGGATGACAACCGGAATATATTCTCTTGGGTCTCTGATCCACGGATTCGCATTGCCTCTCCTAATAACAAAGCATCCGAATTCGTGATTAGAACCTTTGTGGTATAGGCTAGAACCAATAGACAACATTCCTGAGATCCAGAAAGTCTAAACCTTGTCTGTGGTAGTCCGAGTAGGATCTGGAAAGGGATGACTGTGACGAGCTTCAAACTCACGACTGTTGGGCGCAGTGACAGTGTGCAAAAGGATCAAGGGATCTTATTCTGACACAAGTGAGAACCGACAGATGATTAGCCCGACGGTAGCTGTGCCTGGTATTTTTCATCCGAGACGAGAAATCTGACAGTTGATTAGCCGTACAGAAACCGTAGCCAGACCATTTTCACTAAAAGGATCATACAGCTTGCCATGGAAGGGAGGACGCATGATTGGATGAAGACAATAGGAAAGCAGAGGTTCAGAAGCAACAAAGCATCTCCAAATGCTTATCTGAAATTCCCACCAATGAATTACATAAGTATCTCTGTGTTATTTTCCATTTTGTTTATCTTTTAATTATCAAATCCTCATAACCATTTGAATCCGCCTAACTGAGATTTACAAGATGACCATAGCTTGCTTCAAGCCGTCAATCTCCGTGGGATCGACCCTTACTCACGTAAGGTATTACTTGGACGACCCAGTGCACTTGCTGGTTAGTTGTGCAGAGTTGTGAAAAGTGTGATCACAATTTCGTGCACCAACCTACATGAGCCCTCCTTGTTAGATTTAGAAGAAGATGTTGATGTGGACTTCATAAAACCTCCAGTTTTTTACTTGAGTGATGATGAAGAAGATTTTGAAGGGCTTGAGAAGGATTTTTGTTGCCAAGAGGTGAAGGCATTTATGCAAGACGAGTGGGTGAAGAATTCTCCAACAAGCTTTCTAGACCCACATCAATATGTTGTTCTAGAAACAGATGGTCAACTTCGAACCTTTCTTGGAGTAGTGGATGGTGATGGGAAGAATGTTAATTGGCAATGGAACGGAAAGTTCATCACAATGGCCAACATAACATTTGGAGCTCAATTTTGGTGCAAGAGTCAAATTGGTGGATTCCGGGTAGTGCACAAGCATGTCAATGGTGATAGAGGAACTCAAGTATGGGATCTGAGCATTGGTTTTATGGGCCAAAACTTATGGATCCTAGTTACTAGCATGAAGTCTCTTGAGAGTTTGATGAATTTCATATGGGACCCCAGAGGTCAAATCAATAGCAAACTTGGTTGGAGATTCAAGGAGGAGTGGAAGCATAAGCCGCCCTAACATGGATCTGCTCACCAAGTCCAACTTAGGACTATAAACCGAAGTGCTAGGTGGGAGACACCCACCATGGTAATATCCTTATAACCTTCTCTCTTTTAGCTTTTGTTTCATGAATAATTGGGTAGTTTGCTTGGTTGGTTGGTTTAATTTTGGAGTTTGTTGGATGATTTTAGAGAAATAATGTGTTTTTGGGAGATTTGTGATGTTTTGGGACTTAAAAACCTGTTTGGGATGTCAAGATTAATGCATTGGAGGAATAATTTTTGTTGCAGGATCAGAGACCTGTGCGTGTGCACAGACTTGTGCGTCCAGACAGGTCCCCTGTTTTCCAGTTCCCGTGCATACACACGGCAACGTGCGCTCGCACATCCTTAAACACCCCTTCTGTTCCCAGCACGTGCACAGGCTGTGTGTGGGAACACTACCCTTCGCATTTCATGCTTTCGCACACCATGCGCGTGTCCGCACACTTCAAAAATAAGGGGGGAGAAGAATCCCTTGTGCGAGCGCATCACTCTGTGCGCCCGCACAGCTTTAACAACACCCCCTGGCCATAACGCACGCACAGGTTGTGCGTGTGCACCCACCCCTTCCCTCTTCTGTGCGAGCACACACCTTTTGTGCATCCGTACAAGTTGATGGTGTTTTTGTTGAAAAATGAATTTCCAACACACAAATCCAACCGGCAAGTGTACCGGGTCGCATCAAGTAGTAATAACTCACTTAGAGTGAGGTCGATCCCACAGGGATTGATGGATCAAGCAACTTTAGTGGGTGATTAGTTTAGTCAAGCTAACATTGAAGGGATATTGGATGAAATGTAGCCAACAGAATTGTAAATGACAGGAAATTTAAAGTTGCAGAAAGTAAAATTGCAAGTAACTTAAATAACAAGAAAGTAAAATAACTGAAACTTAAATTGCAAGAAATGTAAATTGCATGAAAAGTAAAGGGGGTTGGATGCTGGAAATTAAAGAGAGCAGTAAAGCAAAGCGTATAACAATTGCATAGAGATTCACTTGCGGGAAAGTAAATTGGGATCATGAACAGAAATGTAAAATAAAGAACAAGTGCAGAAGAATTAAATTGCTTGAAAGTAAATTGAAAGCCAATGGAACAGTAAAAACAGAAGAGCAGCCAAGAACTCAACTCAATTGCAAAATAAAATTGAAGATCTCAAGGAATCAAAGAGACTAGAAAACAAGTCTAGATCTCACTCCCTTCCTTGATCCAACAGCAAATAGATTGAAGAAGAAAGAAAAATGGAAGCAGCAAAGAGAGCCTTGATTCAAATCACAATTCCTTGAATTATGCAGCAAAATAAAAACAGAGAGATCTCAGATAGAAATTGAAACAGAATTTCTCCAATCTCAATCCAAGATTTAGAACAGGAAGGAAAACTAAGAGAGATCTCAAATCCTAATGCTCCCTAGTGAAGCTAGCCTTTTTCTAATGGAGCTCCCCTTCCGAGCTCTAATTGATGCCTTTATATAGGCTTTACAAAATAAAAAATGAAAATGAAATTAAAATAAATTACAAAAATGAAAATCCTAATTTAATTGATCCATGTGCCTTTGAGTGATGATGTGGGCTTTGCTTGCTTTGGATTTGAGGAGAAATGGGTCTTGGATGGCCTTGATTCAATTTGGTGAGGAATTGAATTAAATTGAATTTTGGTTGATTTTGGCCCATGACACTCCCAGGAGGCTGCCCTGCCCTTGTGGAGGGCAGGGCAGAAAATGTTGCTTGCGCCCTTGGTGCGTGCGTGATGCGTTGCAGGATGCTGCCCTGCCCTCGCGGAGGGCAGGGCAGAAAAGTTTGGTGCGCCAGATTGGTGCCTTGGTGCGCCGCTGGTGCTGCCGAAACCTTCCTTGGTGCGCCAATCTGGTGCGTGTGTGTGCACCACAAAATGCTGCCCTGCCCTCGCGGAGGGCAGGGCAGTGTTTCCAAACTGAAGTCCCGCGTTCGAGACATGGCTTAAACACACGCTATTTCTTTTCCTTGGTTTTCTTGGCACCAAAGTAAGGCCTAGTTTCTTGCTTCCTCATGGCCCTTAAAGATGCCTTTTGTTCCTGCCTCATTTTTACGCCAAATATGGATTGCTATATATCGTTGGAAAGCTCTGAATGTCAGCTTTCCAACGCAACTAGAAGCACATCAATCGGACGTCTGTAGCTCATGTTATAGCCCTTTGAAGTAGGCATGGTCATGCTGTGAGCGCCCAGATTTTAACTTAGCGAAAATTTGCTTCATCCTCACTTTGCTTCATCATGATTCTGCCCTGCCCTTGGCAAGAGCAGGACAGTGTGCGTGCTGGCTGCTTCCTTCCTTGATTTGGTCATGGGCCACGCTTTTAAAAGCGTGGCCTAAGGCTCCAAAGTGTACCCCAACTTCAAAGTGTACCCCAAAGCTCTTTTATTCTCCTTTTTTTGTGCTTCTTTGCTTCTTTTTCTTCTTATTTTCTACAAGATTTATAAAATTAAAATATCAAGAAAATATATCCTTTAAGTACAAAAGCATTCAATATTTAAGCACAATTCATCAATTTCTTGTATGAAAAAGCATAGAAAAATAGGTATATGATGACATGTCATCACAAGTCACATTACACCTTCTGCTCGCAGCGTCCGCACGACGCTGTGCGTGCCCATACACCTTCTTTCCCCTTGTGTGCGTTCGCACACGACCTTGTGCGTCCGCACATGCCCCTTTTCAAACGTTAATTCGAAAAGAAAGGGGACTCGCGCTTCAGTTTCCTCCTACCACCCCAACCCTTTTCTTTTCTTCTCTCTTAACCCACCCACCTCACTCTCAACCACCACCTCCCTCCTCCATGACCAGCCACCACCGGCGACCACCACGCTGCCGTCGTCTTTCTCTCTCTTTCTCTCTTCCTTTTCTTTCCTCTCTCTCACCTACATTTCGTCCTTCTTCTCCCTCGTCCCTGTCTCTACCCCCCATCGCGCCAGTGCCAGCCCTAGCCGCGTCTCCTCGTTCCGACAAGCAACCACCAGCAGCGGCGAACCCCAGTGCCGCTGTGACCTATTTTTCTTTCTCGATTCGCCACCCCCCTTCTCAGTCCATTTCTCCCTCCCTCTCTTTCTGCATTACAGGTTTTCAACCGTGTTTCCCCTGCCCTGTTTCCTTCCTTTTCTGTTTCATGTTATTGCTTCATTTTACTTCTGTTTTTTGAATTTGCTTTAGTTATTAGGTGGTTATAGGCTAGATGACTTGTGATTTCTGGACTGAATATATGTGACTGGCTTATTGTGAATGTTGTTGAGATTGAATGCTGTTGTTTTTCCTGCACTGTGAATATTATCAGTAGTGAACTATGATAGCTACTGCTTATTTATGCACACATTATGCTTGTTGAAATGCCTGAATGAAGTTTTGTTTGTCTGATTTCTTTGTCTGATCAACAGAAGAGCTTGGATTTTACTTTCATTTGGCATTTTATTTTCATATAGTGCAATTTCTTACTGATTTGAAATGCTGCCTGAGATGATTAATACATTTTATGATCATGCTGAAATATCAAACAGAGCTTCATTTTGCTGTGCGATTATCTTGTTTGATATCAATTTTAATGTGCATATCATCCTTCGTTGATTAGTTTGCTACCTATGCACTTCATTGCTAATTTTGTTTTTGAGACCAAATGTGACTGAAATTTACAGCTTTGACCATTCCATTTGGTTCTTCTAAGTGCATACTATGTTGAATAGCTACATTATGTACTGAATGCTCTTTTCTTTTGGCCTATAATACCAAACCAGCAATAAAATTGAAAAATTGGAAACCAGTTTGGTGTCATGAGCAGCAATACATACATTGCTTTCTCTGTGAATTGACCAATTGCATATTCATGTTTCTTTAACATTCTTGACCCTATACATAGCAACTTGTTTCTTTAAGTTTTTAAGCAATGCAATCCGTTTTTTTCAATCGGATATTGCTTTAGACAAGAAGCTATGCATATGCGATCATTTCTTTTGCTTTTAAACATGAATATCTCATGCTCTCACTGAAATCTTTGATTATTACCCCTTGTGCTCATTTTTGCAAACTTTTCCAAATCCCAAAGCACAATTGGAATAATCAATTCCTTTTCAAATCAATTCACTTACATAAAGCACCTAAATAACACATATGCTTCAATTGTTGTTCATTCTCCCAGTATGCCATGGTCATACAAGAAGCTAAGTGTTACTAACTTATCCTTCCTAATTATTAAATAATATTTAATATATGAGCCTGTTCCTTGTTAGAACGATGCCAATTTTACGAGTAACTTTTTTTTTATTCGTTGCGGAGAAAAGATAAAATAATCAAGCATACATTGAGAGTAAAAGGAAAGTAGCATAAAGAAACATAGAAATATAACTGATAATATACATCATATACACCATAACAAAACAACACAAGATCAAGTCAGTTTACATCCTCGTCATCCTACGTAGCTAATATATACATGACACTCCTAGGGCCTGGCCCTACAAAAAGCCACTAAACGGGTGCCCAGGCTAGCCCAACCACTATATAGCTCCTAGCTCTCAGGTGTACTGATGAGCGGATAATTTATACGCTTTTTGGCATTGTTTTTAGGTAGTTTTTAGTATGATCTAGTTACTTTTAGGGATGTTTTCATTAGCTTTTGCTAAATTTACATTTATGGACTTTACTATGAGTTTGTGTGTTTTTCTGTGATTTCAGGTATTTTCTGGCTGAAATTGAGGGACCTGAGCAAAACTCTGATAGGAGGTTGAAAAAGGACTGCTGATGTTGTGGGAATCTGACCTCCCTGCACTCAAAATGGATTTTCTGGAGCTAGAGAACTCCAAATAGCGCGCTCTCAACGGCGTTGGAAAGTAGACATCTAGAGCTTTCCAGAAATATATAATAGTTCATACTTTATTCGTAATTAGATGACGTCAACTGGCGCTCAACTCTAGTTCCATGCTACATTCTGGAGTCAAACGCCAGAAACACGTCACGAACCAGAGTTGAACGCCCAAAACACGTTACAACTTGGCGTTCAACTCCAAGAGAAGCCTCAGCTCGTGGATAGATCAAGCTCAACCCAAGCACACACCAAGTGGGCCCCGGAAATGAATTTATGCATCAATTACTTACTTCTGTAAACCCTAGTAGCTAGTTTAGTATAAATAGAACTTTTTACTAGTTTATTAAATGTCTTTGACTATCTAGTCTTTTGACCACGTTTGGGGGCTGGCCATTCGACCATGCCTGGACTTTCATCACTTATGTATTTTCAACGGTGGAGTTTCTACACACCATAGATCAAGGGTGTGGAGCTCTACTGTACCTCGAGTTTTAATGCAATTACTATTATTTTCTATTCAATTCGACTTATTCTTATTCTAAGATATTCATTGAACTTCAACATGATGAATGTGATGTTCCATGACACTCATCATCATTCTCACCTATGAACGCGTGACTGACAACCACTTCCATTCTACCTTAGACCGGGTGCATATCTCTTAGATTCCTTAATCGGAATCTTCGTGGTATAAGCTAGAATTGACGGCAGCATTCATGGGAATCCGGAAAGTCTAACCTTGTCTGTGGTATTCCGAGTAGGATTCTGGGATTGAATGACTGTGACGAGCTTCAAAATCGCGATTGCTGGGTGTGATGACAAACACAAAGAATCAAGGGATTCTATTCCAACATGATCGAGAACCGACAGATGATTAGCCGTGCTGTGACAGAGCATTTGGACCATTTTCACTGAGAGGATGGGATGTAGCCATTGACAACGGTGATGCCCTACATACAGCTTGCCATAGAAAGGAGTGACAAAGATTAGATAAAAGCAGTAGGAAAGCAGAGATTCAGAAGGAACACAGCACCTCCATACACCTATCTGAAATTCCCACCATTGAATTACATGAGTAACTCTATCTTTATTTTCTGTTTAATTTATTATTATTATTCAAAAATCCAATAATCTCTTAATATAGTTGAATCCACCTGACTGGGATTTACAAGATGACCATAGCTTGCTTCATACCAACAATCTCTGTGGGAACGACCCTTACTCACGTAAGGTATTACTTGGATGACCCAGTACACTTGCTGGTTAGTTGTGCGGAGTTGTGACTAAGTGTGATTCACGTTTGAGCGCTACCAAGTCTTTGGAGCCATTGTTGATGATCACAATTTCGTCCACCATGTACTAACACAAGTGAGAGACTAACTAATAGATAATGTCAGACTAGAGTGTCATAAAAAAAATGCCCTTTCTGTTGTCAGACTATATCTACACGTGGTCATTCGGAGAATCGCCGTGAGGCTCGTCCATCTCCTCATCCTGCTCTATCTCTATCTCAGGATCCTCCTCCTCCTCATCGTCCGCAGCTACAGCTAAACCCTCAGATCCACCAGAAACAATGCTGTCACTATGTACAAAACCATTCGCGAGCACAGGTCCGTTCGCGTATATAGGGGCTACCCCACCGTCTGGTAGTGCTGGCTCATCGGGCTGTGAAAAAGCAGGGATCGGCTCAGGGGGAAAGTCCCACTCTGGTGGTATCACCGGTACGTAGTCACCAGCTAACTTGGGCTCATCAGGAATGATAGGCTCAGGTTCCACCTCATTCAAAGGTTGAGCTGGTATAGGGTGCTCAGGATCATCAGGAAAAGGATGTACAGGTGCGTCAGGATGTAACCAGGATAAGGGAAAGTCGTAAGGAGAATCGGGGTCAAAATGCGGGCTAGACAGAGGATGTTGAAAAGCTCGATTAGGTAACGCGTATCGTCTAATACGAGGCTCCAATCCCATGATGAAGTAACTGTGATGTATCGGATCCTCATAGACATAGAGGTCCTCAAACTCATAGAATATGACGCCCGTCTCCATCTGAGGGGGAAAAAGGGAGAGAAGGGGTAAGAACTGGGGAGTTCTTAGTAGGGTCAGGGTTGTTAGTTACATTCATTTATTCGATTCCGATTAGTAGATGGATATTAGAATACAGTTAAGTAGTAAATAGTAGTTATAAATAGATAGAAGAACAGAAAACAAAACACAAACAGAAGAACACAAGGAAATAAAGCACAGATATAGCACTCAAGCAGACAAACAAACAGAAATAGTTCACACACAAGAAGGAAAACAACAGAGAATGATGCGCAGGCAAGAATGATGCATGTCTAGCCCTAGTACAGGCCATGAGCTCATGTGTCGGTTAGCTCCTGCATTCCCGACATTTATCTGGTCACGAGTTCACGATTTCCCGGATACGATTTTCCGTTCAAATAAATGCGCATATAATTATTAGCAACTCTATTGAGACAGCCTCTGCTTTCTACTCACAGAAAATATACTCTTGGGAACGAAAAATTGCTGTAGGTATTCTAGTTTCCCTACAGAAGCTCTTGGGTTGCTTTAAGCAACAGATAAATAAACATTATCTCTTGGTTGCATTAAGCAACGAATAAGCAAACAATATCCCTTGGGTTGCCTCAAGCAACAATTAACTTTTCAATAAGTCCTCTGCTCTTAATCTCTTTACTCTGCTCTGATTCCTCTGTTTAACATGTGTATTTAAAGCTTATGTAAATCTCGATATGAATAGTTAGCTTGTCCCAAGTATAGGTTCATTAAGTCCATACTGAAACAGTTTAACTTTTCATATTATACCTAACCCTAGTGGTAACTCAAGGACTAACTATGTTGCCCTAGTTCGTTCGCTAGTCTCTGTCTGTTTTTCTGTTGTTAAAACTTTACAGACTTCTTCTTTGGTTTTTATCTTTTCTTTAGCTTTTATTTTTCTTTTATCTTTGCCTCACTAATATGTTCTTACCACTCCCTAAGTGTTTTATGAAGGTAATTATGAGATTCTGCGCTTAAAGTTGTCTTTTTAAAGCTTTTACAGAAAACTGCCTTTTCCATATTATTTTATTATTTTTATTAAAATATTATTTTTAATTAAATATTATTATTTAATGTTTTATTATTATTTATTATTTTATTATTAAATTTTCGAAAATTAACCTTCCTTTACCTTTTTACCTTTAAAATTCACTTTTTACCCCAGTAACTTTTAATATTTCTACTTTAACCACCCTAACTTTCAGAAATTACCAAATAACCCCTTAAACACCAAAAATTTTACTTCCTTGCCCTTTTAAGGATCTAAAGCCTGTTCTTCATTGTTCTTTATCACACTCAAAGTGTTCTTCATGTTCTTCATAAATTCTTCAGATTCTTTCTCTTTTTTTACCCGTTTTTCAGTCTTTTCAGCAACCGATTTTTACCATAATTCATAATAAATTACCAGCCACTAAAACCCCATATTTTCTACATGGTTTTAACACAAATTGAACTTCAATTTAAGCCTAGGGTTTCGTTTTTCCAGCTGCCCCAAGAACATGAACTTTAAAGTTTGAATTTCATCAAATTTCATCAAAATTTCACCAAATTTTCACCAAGAATCAATCATATATGCAACCAATTTTTAGCACAGCCAAATCATACAACATTCACACAATTCAAACACAAATAATCAAGATTAATTTCGTGACACCCTACCTGATTTTTCTGCTCCTAATTCAGTTAGACTTTCAGGTGGTCTTTTAGCACTTTTTCCTCCTAAATCACATCAAGAACAACTTTAAATCCAGAAACTCTCAAATAACCAAATCTCACTCAGTATGTTAGGAAGTGATTTCTAACTTTAGACTTGCTGGAAAGTAACGTTTCTTGGCCCTCAAGTCAAGTTAAGCAGGATTCCTAAGGAAGAACATCAAGAAAACACATGTTTGAGCATGTTTCCTTGAAACCGAATCAAAAGAGAGATGGTGCAGCCAAATCACCTTGATTCCAGCTTTAATAAGTCATATGATCATGTGGAGAAAGAAGAGAGGATTATTTTGGTTGGATTGGAATTTTGATTTGAGTTTTAGTTCAGCAGAAATCAAGCTTTGAAGATTTGGAACTAAGAACTTTTCTCTCTTTTTCTCTCTTGGAAATTTCGGCCACAAGGAGCAAATGAACCAGCCTTGGGAGTTTTGGGGGTGTAGCATGAGTTGTGATTGGTTGGCTTGGAGGTGGATTAAAATAATATTAAAATATCTCAAGTGTATAACTACTAAAACTAGGTGTATCGGAACACTTGTGAAAACATCTCTAAAAATTATTTTCTGAGCTACTAGCATAAATGACACTAGTAACATATTTATTATGAGAATAAAAACTTGTATGATGAGGCCTTAGTATTGCTAGTGTCATCAGAGAGTGCTGGTGCTAAACTGCACTAGTAAATTGTGAACCCGGTTAAACCGATTTTCTGTTTTTAACTAAAACTGACCAGGTAACCTTATAATATTATTCAAGCAGCTTCTAATACTAATATAATGATAATATTACCCTATTATCTCTCTTCTCTCATGAATCGAGTCCGATTCATCAAACTGAGACTATTTACAAAAAATCGGATCAAAACTCCTAACCGATACGGTTCAAAAACTATGTTCTTCGTGACTGAGTTATCGAGCTTGCCTCGGAAAAGGTTCTAGCATAAAGATGACATAATGACAATGAGGATTGAAATACTTGATAATATATTAGAGGTTCTCCCCTTATTGATCCTCCGGAGAAATCCGTACTTTCAGAAAAGATCTCGCGTACTCCAAAATCAGGGTTGTTACACAATAAAGGGGACAATGCGGTTCCGTTGAGCATTGCGTGCATTGATCTCAACCCAGTGGCAAGGATCTGGCAGCAGATCATCGCTGACTACATTTTTCTGTGCACGCATGCCACGCATATCAAAGTCCGGGTGGCAGTGTTACTATGGGCTATTCTGGAGGGGAAGAGAATCTCTATTCTTCCCCTTATCAGAGAGTCGATGATGAAGGTGAACCAACAACTGAAATTCATCGTTCCATTTCCATCATTGATTACCAGATTTACAACCCTATCTAGTGTAGAGAGACACCCAACAGACCAGATGTTTGTCTACAACAGTGAGCAGCCGTTTCTGCCATACGGAGACTACGACGGACCGCCCTAGAAGGAGAGAAAGACCTCTGAGACTACATCAGTAGCAGCAGAGCCTTCAGTACCTCCTTCAGCACCCGCACCTGTACCCCGACTCCAAACGCCTTATGAGCTGAATCGAGAGATCTTGCAGACTCTGCACCGCATTGAGCACCGCAACGCTCACCGCTTCCAGTGGATAATGGCAAAGTTTGACGGTCATAATCTTGGACCTCCTCCTCCAGACACTCCTGTTCCTGAGAGAGAGGAGCGAGCAGAAGAGGAGCCAACAGCTAAAGTCGGCCACGTAGTTGAGCAGCCGAGAGCTAAGACCACCACACAGCCATCTACGGCCATCACTGTTTACCAGCGTCACCACCACCCACCACCATCTGACAGTAGAGCTTCTTATGGTTGATGTCCCCCTGATTAACTATTTTGGGCACTGAGGACAGTACATGACTTAAGTGTGGAAGAGGATCTGCAATATTTTGGGTGTAAATATTCTCTTTCAGTTTTTACTATGCTTTTGTGGATACTTTTTGTACTTTAACTTATGCACTTTTGCTTTGGTATATATATCAGTTACTTATAGTTATATCTAGTATTGCACTTTTATGTTGGTATATATTTACATATTGCATTTGATATTGCATGGTACATACTATAGATATGGATTGTGATTGGATGATGTGAATAGCTTATGCCTAGCTTATTTTGATCCTAATTGTTCATGATACTTTTTCGTTTGTTGAAAATTAAGAGAAGAACTAGGAAAATTTTAAAAAATTTTGCATCCATCACAACATACATACATACATATATTGGAGTAGTTTTGGTGAAAAACAACATGACTTTCCAACAATTTTGGGCTTTCTATTGAATTGATTGGAAAACTATTTCTTTTCAAACTTGCGTGAATGCATTTCTTTGGAACATAGAAGAGTAAAGAATAATTACCTTGTGAGTTTTTGAGCTATATCGAGTGGTTATGCATTTTAACCACTAATTTTGTTCATTATGTGACATACCTCTTCTATGATTGTGATCTTGGTTTTGCTTAACTCTTTATTTCCACTGATTGATGTTTTGAATTGCATTGAGCATGATTGAGGCCATCTTTGTTTAAAAGCTTACTTTTTCCATATAGCCTACCCTTTGCATATACCATTGTTAACCCCTTTTGAGCTTTATCTACCCCCATTGTTCTTAATATCACCACATTACAACCATAAGCGGAAAACCATGAATAACCTTAGATTGTATCCTTGATTAGCTTAGGTTGGAGAAGTGTGTTTCATTTAAGTGTGGGGGAATATTGGGAAACATTGGTAGTTATTGAAAATATTACTTTTGGGTATTTATTGAAAATATTGGAAAATGGGTGCATTCATGTATGAGCTACTAAAACCATATCCATTTTCACTTTCACATAAAAAAATAATTTTCATCACAAAAAGGGGATGAAAGTCACCCCTAAGTGAAGGAAAATGAATAAGAAATACATATGTGATGTGAATGATGAGCCATACATGAGTGATTGTGAACAAGAATTGATGGAAGGTTAGGATTTGCTTTTGTTTTGATTTGGTTGATATAGGTTGATGTGGAGACTTAAACTAATCAAGGATTCAACCATTTTAGTCCACTTAGCCATATCTATCCCACCTTTACCCTAATCCCATTACAACTGTATGAAGTTCTCATGATAATTGCATTCATGCATCACTTATTGTTGATTGTTAGATGAAAAGCAATTCCTTAAAAGCATGATTAGAAGAGACTTGAGTGATTGAAACCCTAAACACCGAGTGATCAGAGTGTATACATACCTAGTGAGGGTTCAATTACTCAACTTTATGTTTCCATGCTTCTTATCATGCATTCTTGCAAGTTGCTTCGCCTTAATGAGTTAGATCAATTCTCTAGATCTTGTTTGCATTGAATTAATTCTTTGCTTAAGCCCTATCTTATCTATACTTGCTTGGAATTAGATTGCTTGCTTGTTTTCACCAAGTAAATAGTAAATTATAGATAGATAGATACATAGCATATACATACTTGCATGCATATAGATAGTTGCATTTAATAAGTTTATTACCCCTTTGATTATCCTCCTTATTGGTTTAGCATGAAGACATGCTATCGTTTAAGTGTGGGAGAATTTATGAGTCCATATTTAATGGTATATTTTGACTCAATTTGGATGGATTCTAGCACATGAACTCACACTTAAGCACCAAAATAGCATACTTTTGTGTTTGATCCCTAATTTGATCTTAAAATGTGAAAACATGCAATTTTGTGCTTTGATGGAGCGATTTAATTCCACTTTTATTCCATTCGATATCGTGATATGGTTTGTGAGTGATTTCAGGCCTCGAAGGCAAGAATGAATGGCCAAAAGTGGAAGAAAGAATGTAGAAGGAAGAACACATGAAGAAGACAAGGAAAAGCACACACAGCAAGGTGTGCGTGCGCACAAGCAAGCATGCATACGCACAAGACCGCTTCAGCCAAGTGTGCGTGCGCATAAGCCAGCGTGTGTATGCACAAGAGAAAATTTCTATGCATGCGTGCGCACAAGTACCCGTGCGTACGCACAGGAGACAAAATAGCAAAGTGTGCGGACGCACACATCTGTGCGTCTGCACATGACCCAACACATGATTTCATTAATGAAACACGTGCAGCGCGTATTTTGGGGGCTTTTGGCCCATTTTGGAAGGCTGAATTGCTGAATTGATGTGCTATATAAGGGGATATTCAACACATATCAAAGGGGAGCTCACTTTTATTTTTTGGTAGTAGTAGTATAGGAAGCTTCCATAGGAGTAGGAGTAGTGTTGCTCTTTTAGGGTTTAATTTTCATTTCAATTGTAGCATTTTATAGCAAATTTTGATCTTTCATTTTACTTCATTAATTGTGAGTACTCTCAATTTCCTCTTTAATTAAAGCACTTTTACTCTCATTTCCTATTGGTTCAAGTTTCTTTGTTCATATTGTAATTTTGTGTTTCTTGAAGTTTTGATCAATGAATTTTATGTTTCATGCCTCTTTTATGTTTCATTGTTTGTTTTTATTTAGTTTTGTTGATAGTTGGTTATAGTTCTTAATTTTCCTTGCAATTTTCCATACCTTATTTTTATGCACACAAGGCTTTTGTGAAAATGCCAACTTTAGATTTTGAGTAGATTTTCACACCTTAGCTTGTGGTTTGAGTTCCTAGGATACTAGAGTTATAATGTTTAACATTTAGTGGTAATTCTTGGGTAGTTAGTTGAGTCTTGATTCCATTGACGCTAGCCTTTTATCAACTAGTTTGACAAGTTGGTTAGGACTTATGGATTAAGGTCAATTATGCTTGCTTGACTTACTCCTCGATGGTTGGGGTTGACTAGTTGAGATTGACTCATGCTAATTACCATAGTTGTGGTTATGGAAATGATAGGATTCCTTGGATCCTCATTCCCAAGTCAAGGCTCTTTTTATGCATTTTCACTAGTTTTGATCTTGTTTCCTTTTACTTGCATTAATTACAATTTTGATCATTCCTTAGTTCTTTTATTTCTTAAGTTCTTCAATATTTTAGTTCTTTGATTCAAAACCCCTCTTTGCCATCACAACCGAAAGAGAAACACTCCTAATTGCATTCCTTGGGAGAACGACCCAGGAGCTAAATACTCTCGGTTAAATTGAATTAGAAATATTAAACTTTGATTTTGAGGATTATTTGTTGGTTTGGACTATACTACCAACGAAGACACTGTTTTACTAAATTTCTGAACCATCGTGATCCGCATCATCACATGGGCATAGGTCCTGATTTTTACCCTGCCCTGTGCGTGGGCATAGAAGCTATGCGTGGGCATAAGCTGAGATGCTTTTCTTCTTTATTTTCTTCATGTTTTCTCCCTTTTTGCATGCTTTATTCCACTTCTACCAACCCATTCTTGCCTCTAGGACCTGAAATCACTCAACAAACATATCACGGCATCGAATGGAATAAAAGTGGGATTAAATTGCTCAATTTAAGCACAAAAATGCATGTTTTCATATTTAGGTTCAATTTAGGGATCAAACTCAAAAGTATACTATTATGGTGCTTAAGGGTAGGTTTATGTGATGAAATCCGCTCAAATTAAGCTAAAATATATCGGAAAATATGGACTCATTAATTCTCCCACACTTAAACAATAGCATGTCCTCATGCTAAACCAACAAGGAGAATGATCAAAAGGGAAACAACTTATTGAATGCAACTACCTATGTGCATGCAAGTATGTATATATTATATATATCTATCTATCTATAATGTCCTATTGATTTGGTGAAAGCAACAACCAAATTCTAAGCAAGTGTATAGACATATAGGGCTAGGCAAAGAAATAACTCAATGCAATCAAAAATCTAAAGAATTGATTTACTCATAAAAAATGAAGCAACTTGCAAGAATACATGATAAGAAGTATGGAAACACAGAGTTGAGTGATCGAACCCTCATTAGGTGTGTATACACTCTCAACGCTCGGTGCTTAGGGTCAATTCACTCAAGTCTCCTCTAATAATGCTTTCAAGGGATTGCTTTTCATCTAACAATAAAAAAGTATTTGATGTATATATGCAAGTATCATGAGGTCTTTTAGAAGGTTGTAATGGGGTTGGGGTAAGGGTAGGATGAGTATATGGCTAAGTGGACTAAAGGATTGAATATTTGATTAGCTCAAGTATCCAACTCAACCTATATCAATCAACCCACAAAAAAATGCATTCTAACCATCCATTACTTCTTTTCACCCACATTCATGCCTTAGTTTCTATTCAAAACACATATGCATTTCTTATTCAATTTTTTTCTTTTTCTTTGGGATAACTTTTGTCCCATCTTATTATTATATTATTATTATTTTTTCATTTCATTTTTTTTCTTTTCTACTTTTTTTTTCTTTTTTTTCTATGACAAATGCATATGGTTAAAGCAAATTGAAACATGAATGTGCACTCATTTTTTCCAAATTTTCAATAATTATCCAAAACAAAATGTTTCTTCTACCAAGTCTTCCCAAAATTTCCCCCATACTTAAATGACACGCACTCCTCAACCTAAGCTAATCAAAGAAGCAATTCAAGGTTATTCATGGATTTTCACTTAAGGTTGTGATGTGCTAACAATTAGAACAAAGGGGATTAAAAAGCTCAAAATGGGTTAACAAAGGTAGATGCAATGGTAGGTCCATATGGGTGAGTAAGTTAACTTTAAAACGGCCTCAATCATGCTAAATGCATTCAAAACATCAAACATAGGAAATAAAGAGTCAAGCAAAACCAAGATTATAATCATAGAAGGAGTATAGCACACAATGAACAAAATTTGTGGTTATAATGTGTAACCACTCATTAAGGCTCAACAACTCACAAGGTTGTCTTGTTCTATCTCTCTTCTATGTTCCATAAAAAAATTATTCAAGCAAGTTTTTTAAAAACAATTTTTCCAAATCAATTCAATAGAATGCCCTTGAAACAAAATTCTTGAAAATTTTTGTTGTTTTTCACCAAAGTTATTTCCTATATGTATGTATGTATGTATGTATGTATGTATGTATGTATGTTGTGATGGATGCAATTTCAAAATCTTTCCTAGTTCTATTCCTAATTTTCAACATCGCAAAAACTAATATGAACAATTAGGACAAAATTGAACTAGGAACTATGCTATTCACATCATCCAATCACTATACATATATATATATATATATATATATATATATATACATATACATACATATATATATTAACTAGAGTAAGGATGCAATAGTAAAAAATACTAACAAATTATCTACAAGAAACATAATAAAAAAAACAAAAATGAAAGTGCAACGTGTCTGGGAAAAGAAAGTTTACTCCCTAAAATGGCAAATCCTCCCCCACACTTAAGCTTTGCACGGTCCTCCATGCACGAACACAATCTGGGGAGAATGGCTCTACAGTCCTCCACCTTCAGCTGGTGGATGCGGGGGCTCGGGTTGTGGCAAAATCTCCAAGTCCAATACGGGCTTGGCATCTCCATCCTTGGTGTCCTCCTCCTCTCCCGACTCTTTGCCTTTATGTCTCATCCTCTAAAAGAGTGAATAAGGTATAATTAGGAATCATAGGGCAAGTAGCACAAAAGGGGTAAAGGGATAAGTAAATAAGCATTTAATTGAGGAAGCTTTCATAGAGGTGTGGTATGATAAAAAAATGAGCCATGTGTGCATTCCAATTATGCGCGCAGTTGGAACACACATAACAGCCAGTTAAAACGGCATCCACACAATCAAAAAGATAAACATGAGTTCCTCAATTAAATGGCTAAGTTGCAAGCAATAGATGAACATCAATTAAGGATAAGCATACTTAGGCAACTACCACAAGAGTGAATTGAGTTTAGGAATTATTGGATATTGAAGTTGTGCATGTGAAAGTGCAAAATTGATAGACGATAGCACAATTAACAATAACCAATTCAACAATGAACCAAAAACTCGTTATTTATCATGAAACATATAGAAAAAGTCACATGGGAAGATACTTGTTACAAACAGTGACAAGCTTGATAAAAATCAAGTGAAGTCACTCAAATAAATGCAAAGCATTAACAACGAGCAAGTACCGGTCATGTGATGAATTTAATATGGAAATCATGATGAACAAGTAATTTCAACTCAATTCACTAAATTCAATGCAATTATATAATTTGTCCTAGTGATACAATCAAAATGTGAGTTATCAAACCCACTAGGTACTAGTAAATTAAGGCGAAGCATAAGTGCATTGATTTAATCAAGAGGCACCCCAATCACTACCAAACACACACTTGCAACTTATTCAATTAGAAAGCAAGTAAACCAAAATAACTAAAATGGAAATAACATGTAAAGAAAACTAACAAGAATAAGTAGAAAATAGGGAAAAAGAGAAAGAAGAGAGGGATGAAGGGGTGGAAGTGTGTTAGGGCTCAAAGAAAAGTGCAATAAAGGTTTTTTGCCCAAAACAACACTTGTGCGTACGCACAAGTACGTGTGCGTATGCACACTAGGCGAAACATGGGAGGTATGCGCTCGCACAAGTCGTGCGAACACTCTGGATAGAAGGGGTGTAAGAGGTGTGCGTACGCATAGTGCACGAAAATTACACTCACACTATGTAATTCTGCACAACTAACTAGCAAGTGCATTGAGTCGTCCAAGTAATACCTTACGTGAGTAAGGGTCGATCCCACGGAGATTGTTGGCTTGAAGCAAGCTATGGTTATCTTATTATTCTTAGTCAGGATACCAATAGGGTTCTTTAGTTTCAATTGTAAAAAGTGAAATAGCATGAAATGAGTAATTGTTACGCAGTAATGGAGAATGTGTTGGAGTTTTGGAGATGCTTTGTCTTCTGAATCTCTGCTTTCCTACTGTCATCTTCTTTATGCACGCAAGGTTCCTTCTATGGCAAGCTGTGTGTTGGTGGATCACCGTTGTCAATGGCTACCATTCGTCCTCTCAGTGAAAATGGTCCAAATACGCTGTCACCGCACGGCTAATCATCTGTCGGTTCTCGATCATGTCGGAATAGGATCCATTGATCCTTTTGCGTCTATCACTACGCCCAATACTCACGAGTTTGAAGCTTGTCACAGTCATCCAATCCCTGAATACTACTCAAAATACCACAGACAAGGTTTAGACTTTCTGGATTCTCAAGGATGCTGCCAATGGATTGTAGCTTATACAACGAAGACTCTGATTAAGGAATCTAAGAGATACTCATTCAATCTAATGTAGAACGGAGGTAGTTGTCAAACACGTGTTCATAGGTTGAGAATGGTGATGAGTGTCACGGATCATCACCTGCCTCATATTGAAGTGCGAATGAATATCTTAGATAGAAACAGGCGTGTTTGAATAGAAGACAGAAATATTTGCATTAATTCATCGAGACGCTGCAGAGCTCCTCACCCCCAACAATGGAGTTTAGAGACTCATGCCGTCAAAGAGTACAAAGTTCAGATCTAAAATGTCATGAGATACAAAATAAATCTCTAAAAGTTGTTTAAATACTAAATTAGTAACATAGGTTTACAGAAAATGAGTAAACTAAGATAGATAGTGCAGAAATCCACTTTTGTGGCCCACTTGGTGTGTGCTGGGGCTGAGACTTGAGCTTTTCACGTGCCTGGGCTGTTTTTGGAGTTAAACGTCAGGTTGTAACCTGTTTTGGGCGTTTAACTCCCACTTGCAACCTGTTTCTGGCGTTCAACGCCAGAATGCAACATGGAACTGGCGTTAAACGCCAGTTTATGTCATTTATCTTCGAGCAAAGTATGAACTATTATATATTGCTGGAAAGCCCTGGATGTCTACATTCCAACCCAATTTATAGCGCGCCAATTGAACTCCTGTAGCTCTAAAAAAGCTATTCCGAGTGCAAGGAGGTCAGAATCCAACAGCATCAGCAGTCCTTTTTCACCCTGAATCAGATTTTTGCTCAGCTCCCTTAATTTCAGCCAGAAAATACCTGAAATCATAGAAAAACACACAAACTCATAGTAAAGTCCAGAAATATAAATTTTTCCTAAAAACTAATAAAAATATACTAAAAACTAACTAAAACATACTAAAAACTACATGAAATTACACCGCAAAAAGCGTATAAAATATCCGCTCATCAACGCACAGGACATCTTTTTTTTTCAAGGATCATGTGTGTGTGCAGACCTAGGTACATGCGCGCACACAGGAATGAAAAGGGTTGGGGTTCACGCGCACAGGCTGTGCCAATGCTCCCTCCAGAAGGGAGGCAAGTTGGCGTGCAGGCGCACAACCCTGTACGGTCGCACAGAGAGCGCGAAAAGAGCGTTGCGTGCGTACACATGATAAACCACTATTTTATGGTTTATATTGTACTTAATTGAGTGGTTTATCAAGATTTTCACCCATTTATTCATATGATTTGCATGATTTTACAATTCCTTCCTAGTTTAGTTCTATGATTGAAAACATGCTTCTTTGGTCTTAATTTAGCTAATCTTAATCCTCTCCTATTACCATTCGATGCCTTGATCTGTGTGTTAAGTGTTTCAGGCTTCATAGGGCAGAAATGGCTTAGAGAATAAAGAGGAAGCGTGCAAAAAAGGAAGGAACACTGGGAATTGAGGAGATGACCAGCAAGAAGTCACGCGGTCGCATGGCTCACGCGACCGCGTGAAATGGAAGAAATCAGAGTGACGCGATCGCGTGCCTGACGCGACCGCGCGGATTGGAAGCTGCACGAACGACGCGAATGCGTGGACGACGCACACGCGTGATACGAAAAACACTGAGTGACGCGATCGCATGGACGACGCGGACGCATGACGTGCGCAATCTGTAAAATTACAAAAGTTGCTGGCAGAGATTCTGGGCCGCATTTCAACCCAGTTTTCGGCCCAAAAAACACAGATTAAAACCAGAGAACATGCAGAGACTCATCATGCTTTTCATTACTCACAATTTTAGGTTTTAGATGTAGTTTTTAGAGAGAGAGGCTCTCTCCTCTCTCTTAGGATTAGGATTAGGATTAGAATTTCAACTTCTTCATCACAGGTTCAATGTTCCTTTAATTTATTTTCTACTTTTATTTATCACTTTAGTTTGATGTTGCCAATTTGGCTTATGGATTTTTATGTTCAATCTAACCTTCTATTTAATATAATTTGAGGTATTTCAGACTTATGATTGTTTTCTCTAATTTATGTTATTGATGCTTGTGCTCTATCCAAATTATTTTCATTCAAGTAGATTTTATTCCCTTTTGGTTTTGGTTGATTAATTGGTAACTCTTGAGTTATCAAACTCATTGTTGACTGAAAATTGGAATTCTTCAAGTATTAACTCGAGATCCAATAATTCTAACTTTTCCCAAGGAAAGACTGGAATTTGAGGATTTGAATTAATTCATCCACTTAACTTACCTTCATAGTTAGAGGTTAACATAGTGGGAGAAAAATTCAATTCTCATCACAATTGATAAGGATAACTGGGATAGGACTTCCAATTTCTCATACTTTGCCAAGAGTTTATTTTACAGTCATTTATTTATTTTACTTGTCATTTATTTTATTTGTTCCTCATTCTCAAAACCCCCAATTTACAAACTCATAACCAATAATAAGAACATACCTCCCTGCAATTCCTTGAGAAGATGACCCGAGGTTTAAATACTTCGGTTATCAATTTATTTAGGGGTTTGTTACTTGTGACAACCAAAACGTTTGTAAGAAAGGTTGATTGCTTGGTTTAGTAACTATACTTACAACGAGAGTTTACTATAACTTCTAAACCATCAATCTTCGGTTCTTTCAAAATGGCGCCATTGCTGGGGAATTGCAAACGTGTGCCTAGGTTATTGTAAATATTTTTTAAAAAAAATATTTTTCTTTTACTTGTTTATTTGTTTTCTCTCTTCCCTCTTATTTCTGATATCTACTATGAACTTTGACCCCTTTGGCTATGAGTCTGGTTATAATTATGTTACGGGAAAAGGAGATTATAATGACAACATGCATCAAGGATGGAACAATCAAAGATGGGAGGAGCCACAAGGATTTGTTCAACCCTCATGGCAACAACCACCTCCAATGGACTATCAACAACCGTTTTGTGATGCATATCAAGGCAAGGGCTATGGTGAGCACTCTTTTGATTATCAACAACCACCACCATATTCCTATGAACCCCCTCCTCAACATGACTTTCGACCACCATACTCACAAGCCCCTTTCCACCATTCACCTCCATATGACCCTAACCCGTATCCACCACACCAACCACCTTATGAGCCATATGAACCATATATAGAACCACCCTAATTCCAACCCAATTACTCCCAAGAACCACCACCTCCACATGCACCATATCCATATCCATCAATCCAAGAGCCTTATGGCCCTACGTATGATACACAAGCGAAACAAGAATCAACGGATCGTCTCAAGGAAACAGTGGATCGATTTCAGGCAACCCTTCACCAGTTGAATCAAGCAATAAATCAATTGGCTTCCCGGTGTTCGGACGCTCAAGGAACCCCCATGGCTTCATGTGGATAATCTAATGAAGAACGTAGCATGAAGGAGACATTAGAAACTCCAGTGGACAATAAAGAGCATGAATTTGTACTGGAACAAGTGGAAGAAGCCAGAATTATTGAAGAAGAAGAAGTGGTTGAAGACTTAGGAGATGCTGAACCTCTATGGGAATGTCAAGACATAGAGCCTCCTTCCAAGGCAATTGAAATTGATGCTGATGAGGGTGTACAACCTCCAAGGCATATCATAATAGAAGACTTGGAAGAGGTTAATCAAGAGATGAAGATTCAAGAAGAAGAGGCACAACCTCCCATACCCTTGGCGAGCAATAAAGAAGAGATTAAATTGGAAGAAATTCATCAAAATCAAGAGGTTGATATTGAAGATTACAAAGAGGTGGCAGATGTCGAAGAGGAGCACAAGGGAGTAGAGCTTGCACGTTCATTAGAAACACCTCCCCGGAAGTTGCCATCATCCTTCACAACATTCAAGTGGATAAAATTCATATCCCTTAGCTTTCTAATTCCACTTGAATATGGACTACTGGAGACGGATGGTCAACTTAGAGCTCTTTGTGGCATTAAGAGTAAGAGGAAGATGGTCAGTGGTAAGATCTGTCCTGCAAGGTTCATTATGGTTGGAAGCTCAAAATTTAAACGCAAAGGTTGGTATAGAGCTCAACTGAATGGGTCTAGGATGTTGTTTGGCTGCTTCAGTGAGAATTCAGACTGCTTGCCACCCGGATGGAACAATATTGCTCAACAAGAATATGAGTGCAAAAGCAAGGTTTGGGACCCCGGAATTCAAACTAGAAATCAATACTCTTGGGGCCTTGTCATTTGCTTTAACTTACTTGAAGGCTTTCTGCGCCTAGTTTAGGACCCAGGAGGCTACTGGAACTCCAAACTTTGGTGGAGATTTCTGGATGAGTTCAAGCACAAGCCGCCATAACAGGAAGCTCCTCAAATGTCCAACTTAAGGACTTTAACTAAAAGTGCTAGGTGGGAGACAACCCACCATGGTATTATCGTCCCTCTTTCAGTTTTAATTCTAGTATATTTTGTTTGTTTTTGAGTTTTGATTGAACCTGGAATCATGCATACTTGCATAGCATTCATATTAAGCATTGCATTCTGCATACTGCATAAAAAAAGGGGGAAAACACGCACGCGACGCGGCAGCGTCGCTAACACGTCCGCGTCACTAGTGCGTTGGGTAGAAAAGAATTGAACAGAGAGTCACACGAGAGCATGGCTGGAGGCGAGCCTTTAGCATCATTTGACCCCACGCGACCGCGTCGCTCACGCGACCGCATCATGTGGGAACTTTGGCCTCCTAGCGACCGCGTCACCCACGCGGCCGCGTGCCATGAAAATCGACGTGAACAGGGTGCATAGCCGAAAGTTATGCTGGACTGGTGCTGGACTGGTGCTGAAAGCACAACCTTACCACACGGACGCATGGCTCACGCGTCCGCGTCATATCCCCATATTGGCCACTCACGCGATCGCGACGACCACGCGATTGTGTCACCCAAAATTTGGCTAAATAAGATTCTGAACAGAGAGCTGTGCGAGCGGGAGGCTGCCCTCGCGCCAGTAGCATAAAACGTGTCACGCAACCGTGTGACCGATGCGACCACGTCGATTAACATCAAACGCAAGTCACGCGACCGCGTGCCCCACGCGTCTGCATAGCTTGCGCCGCACAGCTTATCCTAATTTGCCAAATATCTTATCTTTTCTTCCCCAATCCTAGTTTTTCCCTCTCTCCTTTCTTACTCACTTCTTTCCTTTCTCATTCTTCTTATCTTTCATTTTATTTATTTGCATATTTCATTCATTGCATTTTAATTTAGTGCATATTTTTCTTTTCTATTCTAAATTTATTATTTTTCCTTTGGTGTTGATTTTCTTATTTAACTGTTGCATCTTTTCTGGTATAATTTTTTGTGACTTGTTTTACAATGTTGGGTGATGCTATTTTTTTGTCAATGTCAATCTTTTATGATACCTGTATTCCTTTTGCATTGACATGAACTTACATTGTCTTTCATTACCCACTCTCTTCCCCATTAATGTACATTTTGTACCACTGGCATGCCATGGCTTCTATTGTTTTCTCACGTACATGTTGAAGCTTTCATGTAAATGAGACCCTTATCATTTGGCATTAACCCATCCATACTTCATTTATTTTCTTATCTTTATTTCTGGGTTACTTTTCTTCCCTTTTTCTTTTAAGATGGCCACCCGGAGGGGAACCGGAAGACGTTTACATGGGGAGACAAGACAAGTCCATCTGCACAATCTTTGGAGAGAAGCATCAGTTGGAACAACCCGTCCACCTGCACATCTTAGCACGCACCAAGGATAGTGCAATCTTTAAGTGTGGGGAGGTCGATACCGATCTCCATGGGTTAGCTATTTTCTTCTTTTTAACACCATTGTTTTATTTTCTTTGTTTATTCATTATTGCATTTGCATGTTTGATTGCATGTTTGTTTTTGTGCATATTTTACCACTTGGTTAAAGTAATATTTTTTTTCAAGAAATTTTTATACTATTTCACTAATTTGATTAAAAATTTTTGAAAAATTTGTTTGAAGAATTCTTATTTTGGAACATGGTTTAAAGCTCGAACACACAAAACCAGTAAGATTTTGAGCCTATTTGATTGGTTGCATTTTATCAACCAATATTTTATTTTTGGTGTGTGTTTTTCTCTCTAAAATTGTGATCTTTGTCTTACTTAATTCTATATTTCCATTGTTTGATGTATGCATGCATTGATATAATTGAGGCCCTTGTTTCACTAAGCTTACATACCCATATGGCCTTACCCTTTCATTATCCTTTGCAAACCAATTTGAGCCTAATATACCCATTTGTTCTTTACTTTAGCTCATTATTAACTCTAAGCGAAAAATAATAATGTCCTTAATTTGAATCCTTGGTTAGCTTAGACTAGTAAAAGTGCTCATGATTTAAGTGTGGGGAAGTTGGGTTTGTAAATATTTGGTCTGAATAATTGGGCGTTGTATATTTTAGTGAAAATGTGCAAAATAATGGTTGAGCACATGTTATTGCATTCAATACTTTAATCATATGCATTGAGAAAAATAAAAAAATAAGTGAAAAAGAAAAAGAAAAGGGCAATTAATAAAAGGGGACAAAATACCCCAAAATAAATAGTGAAATCAATGCATATGAGCTGTACTCAAAACTTGGAATGCATAAATATGTAGTAAACACAGTTAATGGGAAGTTAGATTTTGTATTTTAATTAAATGAATTGTCTTAAGTTAGGTGGAAAGTTTATGTTAATTAAGGATTCATATTTTAGTCCACTTGGCCAAATACAATCCTACCTTGACCCTAACCCCATTACAACCCTTAAAAGACCTCTTGATTTGTGTATTGGTGCATTAAATTTTTGTTGATTTTTAAATGAAGAGCAAGCTATAGAAAGCAAGATTAGTAGAGAATTGAGAGAATTAACCCTAGACACTTGAGAGTTAGAATGATATACACTACTAGTAAGGGTTCAGTGCTTAATTCTATGTTCCCTGCTTTCATGAGCTGTCTTCTTCTTGCAAGATATTTGTATTGTATTTTGTGATTTGAATTAGTAAAATCCAGTTCATATTTATTTTTGAAGGATTTATTTACTTTTTTTACCAAGTAGGTAGAAATATTTTGCATGTAGTTGCATTCACATTCATAGGCTGCATTGCATGAGTCTTGCCTTTCCCTATTCATTTATTTGGTCTCCTTAAGTTTAGCATGAGGACATGCTAATGATTAACTGTGGGGAGGTTGATAAACCACTATTTTATGGTTTATATTGTATTTAATTGAGTGGTTTTATCAAGCTTTTCACCCACTTATTCATATGATTTGCATGATTTTACAATTCCTTCCTAGTTTAGTTCTATGATTGAAAACATGCTTCTTTGGTCTTAATTTAGCTAATCTTAATCCTCTCCTATTACCATTCGATGCCTTGATCTGTGTGTTAAGTGTTTCAGGCTTCATAGGGCAGGAATGGCTTAGAGAATAAAAAGGAAGCGTGCAAAAATGGAATGAACACAAGGAATTGAGGAGATGACCAGCGAGAAGTCACGCGGTCGCATGGCTCACGCGACCGTGTGAAATAGAAGAAATCAGAGTGACGCGATCGCATGCCTGACGCGACCACGTGGATTGGAAGCTGCACGAACGACGCGAATGCATGGACGACGCATACGCGTGATACGAAAAATGCTGAGTGACGCGATCGCGTGGACGACGTGGACGTGTGACGTGCACGATCTGCAGAATTACAAAAGTCGCTGGCAGAGATTCTGGGCCGCATTTCGACCCAGTTTTTGGCCCAGAAACACAGATTAAAATCAGGGAACATGCAGAGACTCATCATGCTTTTCATTACTCACAATTTTTGGTTTTAGATGTAGTTTTTAGAGAGAGGGGCTCTCTCCTCTCTCTTAGGATTAGGATTAGGATTAGGATTTCAACTTCTTCATCACAGGTTCAATGTTCCTTTAATTTGTTTTCTCCTTTTATTTATCACTTTAGTTGATTATTTGATGTTGCCAATTTGGCTTATGGATTTCTATGTTCAATCTAACCTTCTATTTAATATAATTTGAGGTATTTCAGACTTATGATTGTTTTCTCTAATTTATGTTATTGATGCTTGTGCTCTATCCAAATTATTTTCATTCAAGTAGATTTTATTCCCTTTTGGCTTTGGTTGATTAATTGGTAACTCTTGAGTTATCAAACTCATTGTTGACTGAAAATTGGAATTTTTCAAGAATTAATTCGAGATCCAATAATTCTAACTTTTCCCAAGGAAAGACTGGAATTTGAGGATTTGAATTAATTCATCCACATAACTTACCTTCATAGTTAGAGGTTAACATAGTGGGAGAAAAATTCAATTCTCATCACAATTGATAAGGATAACTGGGATAGGATGTCCAATTTCTCATACTTTGCCAAGAGTTTATTTTACAGTCATTTATTTATTTTACTTGTCATTTATTTTATTTGTTCCTCATTCTCAAAATCCTCAATTTACAAACTCATAACCAATAATAAGAACATACTTCCCTGCAATTCCTTGAGAAGACGACCCGAGGTTTAAATACTTCGGTTATCAATTTATTTAGGGGTTTGTTACTTGTGACAACCAAAACGTTTGTAAGAAAGGTTGATTGCTTGGTTTAGTAACTATACTTACAACGAGAGTTTACTATAACTTCTAAACCATCAATCTGCAGTTCTTTCAATGCACAATCGCGTGTGCACGCACAAAGTGCAAGAGCAGAGGGTTGCGCGTGAACAAGGCGTGCGAGCGCTCCAAACAGAGGGCATATATATGAGTATGCGTACGCACGGGTCGGTGCACACGCACGAATGCCCTGTTTTTCAAAACTAAGGTTCTAACCCTTAGTGCATCAACATATCAACCCAAAAACATTCAAAACATCACAAAATCATGATCCATATGCAACTCAACCTACTAAACTCAAACCTAAACAAATCCTAATCTAGCCAAATAAACAAAAATGCAATCAAACTAAGACTATAAACAAAGAAAAAGGGTAGGAAAGATGTTACGATGGTGGGGTGTCTCCCACCTAGCACTTTGGTTTATAGTCCTAAGTTGGACTTTTTTAGGAGACTCTTGTTAGGGTGGCTTGTGTTTATAGTCTTAACTACTTTTTAGTATGTTTTTATTAGTTTTCATGCAAAATTCATATTTCTGGACTTTACTATGAGTTTGTGTGTTTTTTTTTTGTGTTTTCAGGTATTTTCTGGCTGAAATTGAGGGATCTGAGCAAAAATCTGATTCAAGCTGAAAAAGGACTACTGATGTTGTTGGATTCTGACCTCCCTGCACTCAAAATGGATTTTCTGGAGCTACAGGAGTCCAATTGGTGCGCTCTCAATTGCGTTGGAAAGTAGACAGCCAGAGCATCCAGTAATATATAATAGTCCATACTTTTCTCGAAGATAAACGATGTAAACTGGCGTTTAACGCCAGTTCCATGTTCCATTCTGGCATTAAACGCCAGAAACAGGTTACAAATTGGAGTTAAACGCCCAAAACAGGTTACAACCTGACATTTAACTCCAGAAACAGCCGAAGCACGTGAAAAGCTCAAGTCTCATCCCCAGCACACACCAAGTGGGCCCCGAAAGTGGATTTCTGCACTATCTATCTTAGTTTACTCATTTTCTGTAAACCTAGGTTACTAGTTTAGTATTTAAACAACTTTTAGAGATTTATTTTGTACCTCATGACATTTTTTAGATCTGAACTTTGTATTTCTGACGGCATAAGTCTCTAAACCCCATTGTTGGGGGTGAGGAGCTCTTTTGTGTCTCGATGAATTAATGCAATTACTTCTGTTTTCCATTCAAACACGCTTGTTTCTATCTAAGATATTCATTTGCACTTTAATATGAAGAATGTGATGATCCGTGACACTCATCATCATTCTGAACCTATGAACGCGTGCCTGACAACCACCCCGTTAGATTGAATGCGTATCTCTTAGATTCCTTAATCAGAGTCTTCGTGGTATAAGCTAGAATCTATTGGCCGCATTCTTAAGAATCCAGAAAGTCTAAACCTTGTCTGTAGTATTCTGAGTAGGATTTAGGGATTGGATGACTGTGACGAGCTTCAAACTCACAAGGGTTGGGCGTAGTGACAGACGCAAAAGGATCGATGGATCTTATTCCAACATGAGTGAGAACCGACAGATGATTAGCCGTGCGATGACAGCGCACCTGGACCATTTTCACTGAGAGGATGGATGGTAGCCATTGACAACGGTGACCCACTAAACATACAGCTTGCCATGGGATGGGACTTGCGTGCGTGAAGACGAAGACAGGAAAAAAGCAGAGATTCAGAAGACAAAGCATCTCCAAAACTCCAACATATTCTCCATTACTGCATAATAAGTATTTATTTCATGCTCTTTTGTTCATTTACAAGTCAACTGATAATTATAATTGATATCCTGACTAAGAGTTACAAGATAACCATAACTTGCTTCAAGCCAACAATCTCCGTGGGATCGACTCTTACTCACGTAAGGTATTACTTGGACGACCCAGTGCACTTGCTGGTTAGTTGTGCGAAGTTGTGAAAAGAATTGTGATTTCCAATTTAGTAGGATCAAAAGTGATTGTGTACACTGACCATGATGCTCTTAAATATCTACTAACAAAGCAGGATTGAAAACCCAGACTCAAAAGATGGGTGTTGCTTCTGCAAGAGTTTGATATAAAAATAAGAGACAGAAAAGGGACAGAGAACCAAGTAGCAGATCACCTGTCCCAAATAGAACCAAAAAAAGGGGCGTCCATCTCTCTCACTGAGATCTCTGAAACTTTTTCGGATGAGCAACTCTTTGCCATCTAGGGAGTACCATGGTTTGCAGACATTGTAAACTACAAGGCTGTGAGATTCATACCCAAAGAGTATAGTAGGTAGCAATCAAAGAAATTGATCTCAGATGCAAAGTACGTTTTGTGGGATGAACCATATCTCTTCAAGAGATGTGCAGATGGAATAATCCGTAGATGTGTGCCTAAAAAAGAAGCACAGAAAATCCTCTGGCATTGCCATGGATCACGGTATGGAGGACATTTTGGAAGTGAGTGAACAGCCATAAGAGTCTTCCATTGTGGCTTCTACTGGCCTACTCTCTATAAAGACTCCCGAGAGTTTGTACGTAATTGTGACAGTTGCCAAAGATCTGGCAATCTGCCTCACGGTTATGCCATGCCTCAACAAGGGATCTTGGAGATTGAGTTGTTTGATGTATGGGGTATTGACCTCATGGGGCCTTTCCCACCATCATACTCAAACACTTATATTCTGGTGGCAGTGGATTATGTATCCAAATAGGTGGAGGCTATTGCAACACCCACTAATGATACTAAGACAGTGCTGAAATTCCTCCAGAAATATATCTTCAACAGATTTGGTGTCCCTAGAGTACTAATCAGTGATGGGGGCACTCATTTCTACAATATAGAGTTAGCCACAGGGTGGCAACTCCATATCATTCACAGACAAATGGGCAAGCTGAAGTCTCTAATAGAGAACTTAAAAGAATCCTGGAACAGACTGTGATTAACCGTAGAAGGGATTGGGCAAGAAGCTTGGATTATGCTTTGTGGGCATACAGAACAGCATTCAAGACTCCTATAGGGACCTCTCCATACCAGCTTGTGTATGGAAAAGCCTGTCACTTGCCAGTGGAACTGGAACACAAGGCTTACTGGGCAACCAAATTCCTAAACCTTGATGCTATGTTAGCTGGAGAAAAATGATTGCTCCAATTAAATGAGCTAGAGGAATTCAAACTCAATGCTTTCGAAAATGCAAAAGTTTACAAAGAGAAAGCAAAAAGATGGCATGATAAGAAGCTGTCATCCAGAGTCTTTGAGCCAGGGCAGAAAGTTCTGCTATTCAACTCTAGGCTTAGGTTATTCCCCGGGAAATTAAAATCCTGGTGGAGAGGACCATATGTGATTACAGGTGTGTCACCATATAGATATGTAGAGCTTCATGATAGTGACTCTGACAAAAAGTTCATTGTTAATGGGCAAAGAGTCAAGCATTATCTTGAAGGCAATGTTGAGCAAGAATGCTCAAGACTGAGACTGGATTAAAGTTCAGTAATAGTCCAGCTAAAGACGATAAAGAAGCGCTTATCAGGAGGCAACCCAATTTTATCTATCTATGTTAAAATTCCATTGTTATTTTGTGTTTTCTTTAGGTTGATGATCATGTGAAGTCACAAAAACAACTGCAAAAATTAAAGCAAAATAAAAAACAGCATTAAAAACAGCACACCCTGGGGGATAAGCTTACTGGCGTAAGAAGCATAGACTGGCGTTTAACGCCAGAAAGGAGCATCAAGCTGGTGTTAAACGCCAGAAATAGGCTGCAAACTGGCGTTTAACACCAGGAACAAGCAGCAGTCTAGCGTTAAATGTCAGGATTGCACTAAGAGGGTGTTCTACACACCTAAATGGTGTAGGGATGAGAAATCCTTGACACCTCAGGATCTGTGGACCCCACAGGATCCCTACCTACCTCACCATTCAAATTCAAACCATTTCCCTCCCAAACCCACCCATTCACACACCTCCATCTCCTCCACTTCTCCTTCTATTCCCTTCTTTCTTCTTTTTCTCGAAGACGAGCAAACCTTTTAAGTTTGGTATGGAAAAAGCGTTGCTTTTTGTTTTTCCATAACCATTTATGGCACCTAAGGCCGGAGAAACCTCTAGAAAGAGAAAAGGGAAGGAAGTTGCTTCCACATCTGAGTCATGAGAGATGGAGAGGTTCATCTCAAGGGTCCATAGTTCAGTGGTAGAGCATTTGATTGCAGATCAAAGAGCCTTGAGGGAAGAGCAACAAAGGCAAGGAAGAGACATAGAGGAGCATCATTAGATCTTCAAGAGGAAGAACAAGCCACCATCACTAAGGTGGACTCATTCCTTAAATTCATTGTTCTTATTTTTCTATTTTTTTTCGATTTTCATACTTTATGTTTGTCTATGTTTTGTGTCTTACTACATGATCATTATTGTCTAGTGTTTATGTCTTAAAGCTATGAATAATTCCATGAATCCTTCACCTCTCTTAAATGAAAAATGTTCTAAAAACAAAAGAATAAGAAGTACATGAGTTTTGAATTCATCCTTGAAATTAGTTTAATTATATTGATCTGGAGACAATACTTTTTGTTTTTTGAATGAATGCTTGAACAGTGCATATTTTTTATAGAATTTTATGAATGTTAAAATTGTTGGCTCTTGAAAGAATGATGAACAAGAGAAATGTTATTGATAATCTGAAAAATCATAAAATTGATTCTTGAAGCAAGAAAAAGCAGTGAATAACAAAAGCTTGCAAAAAAATGGCAATATATATATATATAAAAGAAAAATAAAAAGCAAGCAAAAAAAGCCAATAGCCCTTAGAACCAAAAGGCAAGGGTAAAAAGGATCCAAGGCTTTGAGCATCAATGGATAGGAGGGCCCAAGGAAATAAATCCAGGCCTAAGCGGCTAAATCAAGTTGTCCCTAACCATGTGCTTGTGGCATGCAGGTCCAAGTGAAAAGCTTGAGACTGAGTGGTTAAAGTCGTGATCCAAAGCAAACGAGTGTGCTTAAGAACTCTGGACACCTCTAATTGGGGACTTTAGCAAAGCTAAGTCACAATCTGAAAAGGTTCACCCAGTTACATGTCTGTGGCATTTATGTATCCAGTGGTAATACTGGAAAAAAAGTGCTTAGGGCCACGGCCAAGACTCATAAAGTAGATGTGTTCAAGAATTAACATACTAAACTAGGAGAATCAATGACGCTATCTGAATTCTGAGTTCCTATAGATGCCAATCATTCTAAACTTCAAAGGATAAAATGAGATGCCAAAACTATTCAGAAGCAAAAAGCTACTAGTCCCGCTCATCTAATTAGAACTAAGCTTCATTGATATTTTGGAATTTATAGTATATTCTCTTCTTTTTATCCTATTTGATTTTCAATTGCTTGGGAACAAGCAACAATTTAAGTTTGGTGTTGTGATGAGCGGATAATTTATACACTTTTTGGCATTGTTTTTAGGTAGTTTTTAGTAGGTTCTAGCTACTTTTAAGTATGTTTTTATTAGTTTTCATGAAAAATTCATATTTCTAGACTTTACTATGAGTTTTTATGTTTTTCTATGATTTCATGTATTTTCTGGCTGAAATTGAGGGATCTGAGCAAAAATCTGATTCATGCTGAAAAAGGAATGCTGATGCTAGTGGATTCTGACCTCCCTGCACTCAAAATGAATTTTCTTGAGCTACAGAAGCCCAATTGGCACGCTCTCAATTGCGTTGGAAAGTAGACATCCAGGGCTTTCCAGCAATATTTAATAATTCATACTTTGCTCGAAGATAAATGACGTAAACTAGCGTTTAACGCCAGTTCCATGTTCCATTCTGGCGTTAAACGCCAGAAACAGGTTACAAGTTGGAGTTAAACTCCCAAAACAGGTTACAACCTGGCGTTTAACTCCAGAAACAGCCCAGGCACATGAAAAGCTCAAATCTCAGCCCCAGCACACACCAAGTGGGCCCCGGAAGTGAATTTCTGCACTATCTATCTTAGTTTACTCATTTTCTGTAAACCTAGGTTACTAGTTTAGTATTTAAACAACTTTTAGAGATTTATTTTGTAACTCATGACATTTTTTAGGTCTGAACTTTGTATTTCTGATGGCATGAGTCTCTAAACCCCATTGTTCGGGGTGAGGAGTTCTGCTGTGTCTCGATGAATTAATGCAATTACTTCTGTTTTCCATTCAAACACGCTTGTTTCTATCTAAGATATTCATTTGCACTTTAATATGAAGAATGTGATGATCTGTGAAACTCATCATCATTCTGAATCTATGAACGCATGCTTGACAACCACCCGTTTCTACCTTAGATTGAATGAGTATCTCTTAGATTCCTTAATCAGACTCTTCGTGGTATAAGCTAGAATCTATTGGCAGCATTCTTGAGAATCCGGAAAGTCTAAACCTTGTATGTGGTATTCCGAGTAGGATTCAGGGATTGGATGACTGTGACGAGCTTCAAACTCATAAGGGTTGGGCGTAGTGACAGACGCAAAAGGATCGATGGATCTTATTCCAACATGAGTGAGAACTGACAGATGATTAGCCGTGCGGTGACAGCGCACCTGGACCATTTTCACTGAGAGGATGGATGGTAGCCACTGACAACGGTGACCCACCAAATATATAGCTTGCCATGGGAGGAGACTTGCGTGCGTGAAGACAAAGACAAGAAGAAAGAAGAGATTCAGAAGACAAAGCATCTCCAAAACTCCAACATATTCTCCATTACTGCATAACGAGTATTTATTTCATGCTCTTTTGTCCATTTGCAAGTCAACTAATAATTATAATTGATATCCTGACTAAGAGTTACAAGATAACCATAACTTGCTTCAAGCCAACAATCTCCGTGGGATCGACCCTTACTCACGTAAGGTATTACTTGGACGACCCAGTGCACTTGCTGGTTAGTTGTGCGAAGTTGTGAAAAGAATTATGATTTCCAATTTCGTGCACCACTTACACGTTAAAGCTCCTCCGGGATCCCATGTCCTATTTTCCCGTTCTCCTTCTTGTTGCTCTCTATGCTTCAAGCCGGATGGACAAGTCCTCACTCGACCCTTGTAGTAACCCAACATTGCCCACAAATCACCCAATTGCGCTTCACACCATGCTTGAGCTCCAAGTCTTGAATTGATTTTCTTGAAGAACCTTGGACTCTTTTTCCAACCCACAATCCCTTCTCCACCATGTACCAACCCAAGAAGGACCTTGAGTTGGTAATCTGTTTCCAAGATAGCATATTGATGGGGGCCAATGAAGTTCATAACTGAATTTGCCACCCACTCAATATGTTCTTGGAACGAAATTGCTTCCTCACCAACTTCCTCTTCCCCATCACTCAAGTCATAACAAGGAGGTTGTGAGAAGTCTACCTCCATGTCTCTCTCAAACTCAATAGGAAGAGGCTCATTTGGATCATCAAGTGGATTGATCAAGGAGGACAAAAAATCATCGATGATGGAATCCTCATCTTGATCAATCTCCCTCAATACCTCATTTCTCTCCTTGGTTCACATACTTTCCTTTTCTCCTCTATTTGCACTTCAAGCTCTAACCCTTCTTCTTTCCCTTGTGACTTCATGCTCTCCTCTTCACTACAAGCCTTAGTTGATCCTTCACATTCCTCAAGAGGAATGCCTTGATTGGATGAGCGTAGGAGAACCAAGTGGTTCACCGCTTTGGCTATGGTAGCCATGAGTTGCCCTTGAGTTCTTCGGAATCCTTCTTGCTCTTGGATAAAGGCTTGAAGGTCTTGATGGTCTTGAGTCAAGGGTGGGAAAGCTTCACATTGGGGTGAAGAATAAGGCTCATAAATTAGGAGATAGGTTGTATATGTGGGAGGTGACTCATGTCCAAGTGTTTAGTGGTGGTATGTAAGAAGGTATATGGTGGTAGTAGTGTGATATTTGAAAATGTGGTGGTTGAGGATTATGTTGGAGGTATGGGTCATAGGTATATGGTGGTGGAGGTGCATAATCAATATGAAATCCACCATATCCTATGTTTGGGTATGTGCGTTGGGAAGGGTATGGCTCATTGTAGAATAGAGGAGGTTGCTCCTTTCAAAATTGATGCTCCAATCCCATGATTCAATCCAAAATAGAAGTTATCAATCCTTACAAAATGATCACAACCAAACTCCAAACCAAGAGGGTGATAACTCATAGAGAAAATAGAAAATAAAAACTAAAGACAACAAATAACAAAGAAATGAAAATCCTAATTTATAACAAAAACAAGCAAACAACCCAAAAAGTATCTATTCACACTATGGACATATTTACAACAACCAAAATATATCACTCATAACGCTATCTCCCCAGCAACGGCGCCAATTTGATATATGAGTGTTTTATCGTTGATCTAGAGTTTCTCAAAATAGAATTCCATTGTTCGTAGCATAGTCCAAATCAACAATGAAATCTCACAATTAAAGTTTAATCCAAAAAGATAATGTCACAATTCAATACAAAATTTAGACTCCTGGGTCGTTCTCCCTAGGAACTAGTGACAACGAGTGCATACAATTTCGATTGTGGAAAGCAAGGGGGTTTTAATGAAGAAGCAAGCAATAAAGAGATAAAAGAACAAGACAAAATTGCAATTAATAAACTAATAAAGAAATAAAAGAACTATGTATGCAATATGAACAAGAAAAGCTTTAAAGTGATTGAAAAGTGATTCAAGACATAAATGAAACCTTGGCTTAGGATGAGTTATGGAATCCCTTCCTTGCCATAACCACAACTATGATAATTATGATGGATTAATCTCACTAAGTCAACCCTCACATCGGAGAGTAAGTCAAGTGAGCATAATTGGAATCAATCCACAAATCCTAGCTAACTTACTAATTATCTTAGTAAAAAGCTAGCGTTAGTGGAAACAATAACAACTAACAACCCAAGAATTATGATGAGCGGATAATTTGTACACTTTTTGGCATTGTTTTTAGTATGTTTTTGGTATGATCTAGTTAGTTTTTAGTATATTTTTATTAGTTTTTAGTTAAAATTCACTTTTCTGGACTTTACTATGAGTTTGTGTGTTTTTCTGTGATTTCAGGTATTTTCTGGCTGAAATTGAGGGACCTGAGCAAAAATCTGATTCAGAGACTAAAAAGGACTGCAGATGCTGTTGGATTCTGACCTCCCTGCACTCAAAGTGGATTTTCTGGAGCTACAGAAGCCCAATTGGCGCGCTCTCAACGGCGTTGGAAAGTAGGCATCCTGGGCTTTCCAGCAATATGTGATAGTCCATACTTTGCCCAAGATTTGATGGCCCAAACCGGCGTTCAAAGTCACCTTCAAGATTTCCAGCGTTAAACGCCGGAACTGGCACCAAAATGGGAGTTAAACGCCCAAACTGGCACTAAAGCTGGCGTTTAACTCCAAGAGGAGTCTCTACACGAAAATGCTTCATTGCTCAGCCCAAGCACACACCAAGTGGGCCCGGAAGTGGATTTTTATGTCATTTACTCATCTCTGTACACCTTAGGTTACTAGTTTTCTATATATAGGACCTTTTACTATTGTATTTTCATCTTTTGATCACTTTAGATCTCTAGATCATCTTTGGATGTCTAGTTCTTAGATCATTGGAAGGCTGGCCATTCGGCCATGCCTAGACCTTGTTCTTATGTATTTTCAACGGTGGAGCTTCTACACACCATAGATTAAGGTGTGGAGCTCTGCTGTACCTCGAGTATTAATGCAATTACTATTGTTCTTCCATTCAATTCCGCTTGTTCTTGTTCTAAGATATCACTTGTTCTTCAACTTGATGAATGTGATGATCCGTGACACTCATCATCATTCTCACCTATGAACAAGGTGACTGACAACCACTTCTGTTCTACAAGCAACCAAGGCTCTAGTGAATATCTCTTGGATTCTTTAACCGGAATCTTCGTGGTATAGGCGAGAACTGATGGCGGCATTCAAGAGAATCCGGAAGGTCTAACCTTGTCTGTGGTATTCTGAGTAGGATTCAATGATTGAATGACTGTGACGTGCTTCAAACTCCTAGCAGGCGGGGCGTTAGTGACAGACGCAAAAGAATCGATGGATTCTATTCCGGCCTGACCGAGAACCGACAACTGAATTCCGCGTGCTGTGACAGAGCATATGCAATCGTTTTCACTGAGAGGATGGGAGGTAGCCATTGACAACGGTGAAACCCTACACAAGCTTGCCATGGAAAGGAGTAAGAAGGATTGGATGAAGACAGTAGGAAAGCAGAGAGACGGAAGGGAAGGCATCTTCATGCGCTTATCTGAAGTTCCTACCAATGAATTACATAAGTATCTCTATCTTTATCTTATTGTTTATTTTCGTTCATCACTATATCCATTTGAGTTTGCCTGACTAAGATTTACAAGATGACCATAGCTTGCTTCAATACTAACAATCTCCGTGGGATCGACCCTTACTCGCGTAAGGTTTATTACTTGGACGACCCAGTGCACTTGCTAGTTAGTTGTGCGAAGTTGTGTAATGCCATGGTATTGAACACCAAGTTTTTGGGGTTCATGACCGGGGATTATGAGAGTTGTGAAAAGTATTGTTCACAATTTCGCGCACCACATTTTTGGCGCCGTTGCCGGGGATTGTTCAGTTTGGACAACTGACGGTTCATCTTGTTGCTTAGATTAGGTATTTATTTTTTTTTTCTTCGAAATTCTTGAAGGTGAATTCTAGAGTTTCATGATGATTTGTTGAAGTCTGGCTGGCTGAGAAGCCATGTCTAATCTCATTGGACCGAGGTTTCAACTTATCATCACAAGAGCTTGTTGATCTTTATCAATCTTGCTTTTGGAGCAGTGATTTGCTAAGTCTTGGCTGGCCATTGGCCATGTCTAGTGTTTTGGACCGAAGCTTTCTTTGAAAGCTTGGCTGGCTGTGAAGCCATGTCTAATTCCTGGACCGGAGTCTTAGACTAGTATTGCACTGATTCCTGGAATTCTCATTAAGAATTTTGATACCTTTTTCCACTTAATTTTCGAAAATCACACAAAAAAATCAGAAAAATCATAAAATCCAAAAATATTTCTTGTTTGAGTCTTGTGTCTCATCTTAAGTTTGGTGTCAATTGCATGCATTCATTCATATGTCTTAAGGATCTTCAAGTAAATTCTTGATGATTTTCGTGTTCTAATCTTTGAATTCTATTGACTTGAGTGTTTTGTGTGTCTCATATGCATTCTCATTTTGTTAGTGTCAGTAGTATACAAACTGCTAAGTTTGGTGTCTTGCATGCATTGTTATTTGATTTTAGTTGCATTTTGATTTGTCCTTATTATTAAAAATCCAAAAATATTTTTAATTTGTGTCTTCTCAAGTCAATAATACAGAGAATTGAAGATTCAGAACATACAGCAGAGGAATTATGCAGAAAAAGCTGGGCGTTCAAAACGCCCAGTGAAGAAGGACAGACTGGCGTTTAAACGCCAGCCAGGGTACCTGGTTGGGCGTTTAACGCCCAAAAAGGTATAGTTTTGGGCGTTAAACGCCAGAATGTGCACCATTCTGGGCGTTTAACGCCAGGATGGCACAAGGGGGAAGATTCTGTTTTTCAATGCAATTTTTTTTAGTTTTTTAAGGTTTTTCAAAATCAAATCTTTTTCAAATCATATCTTTTCAATCAAATGTTTTCAAAATCAATTTCTTTCCTTTTTCAAAGATACTTACTATCAATTAATGATTTGATTCAACATCTCAAGTATGTTGCCTTTTCTGTTGAGAAAGGTTTAATGTTTGAATCATATCTTTTCTTGTTAGTCAAGTTTTTAATTTTTCAAAATCAAATCTTTTTAAAATGTTTTTCAAATCATATCTTCTCAATCACATTTCTTAAAACCAATCATATTTTCTTAACCACATCTTTTTCAAAATAATTTTCAATCAAATCTCTTTGATTTCTAATTTCAAAATCTTTTTCAAAAATCACTTTATTTCTTTCCCACTTTCATTTTCGAAAATTAAGTAATGTTTTTCAAAAATGTTTTCAAATTTCTACTTAATTTTCGAAAATCACTTCCCTCCTTCTCACATCCTTCTATTTATGGACTAACACTATTTCTTAATGCAAAATTCGAACTCCATCTTCTTTGATAAGTTCGAATTTTCTACTTCTGTCTTCTACTCTTCTTTTCCTCTGACACTTCAAGGAATCTCTATACTGTGACATAGAGGATTCCACATTTTCTTGTTCTCTTCTCTCTCATATGAGCAGGAGCAAAGACAAAGGCATTCTTGTTGAGGCCGATCCTGAACCTGAAAGGACCTTGAAGAGAAAGCTAAGAGAAGCCAAAGCACAACTCTCTTTAGAGGACCTGACCGAATTCTTCAAAGGAGAAGAACACATGGCAGCCGAAAACAACAATGCCAACAATGCAAGGAAGGTGCTGGGTGACTTTACTGCACCTACTCCCGATTTCTATGGGAGAAGCATCTCTATCCCTGCCATTGGAGCAAACAACTTTGAGCTTAAGCCTCAATTAGTTTCTCTAATGCAACAGAATTGCAAGTTCCATGGACTTCCACTGGAAGATCCTCATCAGTTTTTAGCTGAGTTCTTGCAAATCTGTGACACAGTCAAGACTAATGGGGTTGACCCTGAGGTCTACAGACTTATGCTATTCCCTTTTGCTGTAAGAGACAGAGCTAGAACATGGTTGGATTCTCAACCTAAAGAAAGCCTGGACTCTTGGGAAAAGCTAGTCAATGCCTTCTTGGCAAAGTTCTTTCCACCTCAAAAATTGAGTAAGCTTAGAGTGGAAGTCCAAACCTTCAGACAGAAGGAAGGAGAATCCCTCTATGAAGCTTGGGAAAGATACAAACAATTAATCAGAAAGTGTCCTTCTGATATGCTTTCTGAATGGAGCATCATAGGAATTTTCTATGATGGTCTCTCTGAACTGTCCAAGATGTCTTTGGATAGCTCAGCAGGAGGATCTCTTCATCTGAAGAAGACGCCTACTGAAGCTCAAGAACTGATTGAAATGGTTGCAAATAACCAATTCATGTATACTTCTGAAAGGAATCCTGTGAACAATGGGACTAGTCAGAAGAGAGGAGTTCTTGAGATTGACACTCTGAATGCCATATTGGCTCAGAACAAAATATTGACTCAACAAGTCAATATGATTTCTCAAAGTCTGTCTGGAATGCAAAATGCACCAAGCAGTACTAAGGAGGCTTCATCTGAGGAAGAAGCCTATGATCCTGAGAACCCTTCAATGGAAGAGGTGAATTACATGGGAGAATCCTATGGAAACACCTATAATCCTTCATGGAGAAATCATCCAAATTTTTCATGGAAGGATCAACAGAGACCTCAACAAGGTTTCAACAATAATAATGGTGGAAGAAACAGGTTTAGCAATAGCAAGCCTTTTCCATCATCTTCTCAGCAACAGACAGAGAGGTCTAAGCAGAATAACTCTGACTTAGCAACCATGGTCTCTGATCTAATCAAAACCACTCAAAGTTTCATGACTGAAACAAGGTCCTCCATTAGAAATTTAGAAGGACAAGTGGGTCAGCTGAGCAAGAAAATTACTGAACTCCCTCCTAGTACTCTTCCAAGCAATACAGAAGAAAATCCAAAAGGAGAGTGCAAGGCCATCAACATGGCCGAATTTTGGGAGGAAGAAGAGGCAGTGAACGCCATTGAAGAAGGCCTCACTGGGCGTCCACTGGCCTCTAATGAGATCCCCAATGAGGAACCATGGGAATTTGAGGCTCAAACTGAGACCATAGAGATTCCATTGGACTTACTTCTGCCATTCATGAGCTCTGATGAGTATTCTTCCTCTGAAGAGGATGAGTATGTCACTGAAGAGCAAGTTGCTAAATATCTTGGAGCAATCATGAAGCTAAATGACAAGTTATTTGGAAATGAGACTTGGGAGGATGAACCCCCTTTGCTCACCAAAGAACTGGATGACTTGTCTAGGCAGAAACTGCCTCAAAAGAGACAGGATCCTGGGAAGTTTTCAATACCTTGTACCATAGGCACCATGACCTTCAAGAAGGCCTTGTGTGACTTAGGGTCAAGTGTAAACCTCATGCCTCTCTCTGTAATGGAGAAGTTAGGGATCTCTGAGGTGCAAGCTGCAAAAATCTCACTAGAGATGGCAGACAACTCAAGAAAACAAGCCCATGGACTTGTAGAGGATGTTCTGGTTAAAGTTGAAGACTATTACATCCCTACTAATTTCATAGTCCTAGAGACTGGGAAGTGCATGGATGAATCCATCATCATTGGCAGACCCTTCCTAGCCACTGCAAAGGCTGTGATTGATGTTGATAGAGGAGAGTTGATCATTCAAGTGAATGAAGAATCCTTGGTGTTTAAGGCTCAAGGATATCCCTCTATCATCATGGAGAGGAAGCATGAAGAGCTTCTCTCAAAACAGAGCCAAACAGAGCCCCCACAGTCAAACTCTAAGTTTGGTGTTGGGAGGCCACAACCAAACTCTAAGTTTGGTGTTGAACCCCCACATTCAAACTCTAAGTTTGGTGTTGGGAGGTTCCAACATGGCTCTGAATATATGTGAGGCTCCATGAGAGTCCTCTGTCAAGCTACTGACATTAAAGAAGCGCTTGTTGGGAGGCAACCCAATGTTATATTTTATCTATTTTATTTTGTTATTTTCTCTTTTTTGTAGGTTAATGATCATAAGAAGTCACAAAATCAATGAAAAACGCAAAAACAGAATGAAAAACAGGAAGAAAAATAGCACACCCTGGAGGACGCACCCACTGGCGTTTAAACGCCAGTGAGGTTAGCTGTTGGGCATTTAACGCCCAGTCTGGCACCATTCTGGGCGTTTAACGCCAGAAAGGGGCACCAGACTGGCGTTAAACGCCAGAAATGGGCAAGAAGCTAGCGTTAAATGCCAGAAATGGGCACCAGTCCGGCGTTTAACACCAGAAATGGCTCAAAACGTGATTTTGCTTGCCATTTGGTGCAGGGATGACTTTTCCTTGACACCTCAGGATCTGTGGACCCCACAGGATCCCCACCTACCCCACCACTCTCTCTCTTCTTCTTCCCCATTCACCAATCACCTCAACACCTTTTCCCCAAATACCCTTCACCTATCAAATCCCATCTTTCTCTTCACCACTCACATCCATCCTTCTTAAAACCCCACCTACCTCACCATTCAAATTCAAACCACTTTCCCACCCAAACCCACCCTCAAATGGCCGAACATCCCTCTCCCCCTCTCCTATATAAACCCTCCTTCACTCCTTCATTTTCATACACCTTCAACACCACTTCTCCCCTTCTTGGCCGAAAATTAAAGCCATTCCCTTTCCCCTCATTTCTTCTTCTTCTACTCTCTTCTTTCTTCTTTTGCTCGAGGACGAGCAAACATTTTAAGTTTGGTATGGTAAAAGCATTGCTTTTTGTTTTTTCATAACCATTTATGGCATCCAAGGCCGGAGAAACCTCTAGAAAGAGGAAAGGGAAGGCAAAAGCTTCCACCTCCGAGTCATGGGAGATGGAAAGATTCATCTCAAGGGATGCACCTTCCTCCACAAAACTATTGGGAGCAACTGAACACCTCCCTAGGAGAATTGAGTTCCAACATGGGACAACTAAGGGTGGAGCACCAAGAACACTCCATCATCCTCCATGAAATTAGAGAAGATCAAAGAATCATGAGGGAGGAGCAACAAAGACAAGGAAGAGATATTGAGGAGCTCAAGCACTCCATAGGATCTTCAAGAGGAAGAAAGAGCCGCCATCACTAAGGTGGACCCGTTCCTTGATTTCCTTGTTCTTTATTCTTCTGTTTTTCGAATTTTATGCTTATGTTTGTCCATGTTTGTGTCTTGTGATCATTAGTGTCTTAGTGTCTATGCCTTAAAGTTATGAATGTCCTATGAATCCATCACCTTTCTTGAATAAAAAAATGTGCTTAATTGAAAAAGAAAAGAATTGCATGATTTTTGAATTTTATAACAGTTTAATTATTTTGATGTGGTGGCAATATTTTTGTTTTCTGAATGTATGCTTAAACAGTGCATATGTCTTTTAAATTTGTAGTTCGTGAATGTTGGCTCTTGAAAGAATGATGAAAAAGGAGACATGTTACTGAGGATCTGAAAAATCATAAAAATGATTCTTGAAGCAAGAAAAAGCAATGAAAAAAAAATATAGAAAAAGAAAAAAAAAACGAAAAAAAAAGAGAGAAAAGAAAGAAATAAAGTTGTGATCCAAGGCAATAAGAGTGTGCTTAAGAACCCTGGACACCTCTAATTGGGGACTTTAGCAAAGCTGAGTCACAATCTGAAAAGGTTCACCCAATTATGTGTCTGTGGCATGTATGTATCCGGTGGTAATACTGGAAGACAGAGTGCTTTGGGCCACGGCCAAGACTCAATAAGTAGCTATGTTCAAGAATCATCATACTCTACTAGGAGAATCAATAACACTATCTGGATTCTAAGTTCCTAAAGAAGCCAATCATTCTGAATTTCAAAGGATAGAGTGAGATGCCAAAACTATTCAGAGGCAAAAAGTTAAAAGCCCCGCTCATCTAATTAATACTGATCTTCATAGATGTTTTTGGAATTCATTGCATATTCTCTTCTTTTTATCTTATTTGATTTACAGTTGCTTGAGGACAAGCAACAATTTAAGTTTGGTGTTGTGATGAGTGGATAATTTGTACACTTTTTGGCATTGTTTTTAGTATGTTTTTGGTATGATCTAGTTAGTTTTTAGTATATTTTTATTAGTTTTTAGTTAAAATTCACTTTTCTGGACTTTACTATGAGTTTGTGTGTTTTTCTGTGATTTCAGGTATTTTCTGGCTGAAATTGAGGGACCTGAGCAAAAATCTGATTCAGAGACTAAAAAGGACTGCAGATGCTGTTGGATTCTGACCTCCCTGCACTCAATGTGGATTTTCTGGAGCTACAGAAGCCCAATTGGCGCGCTCTCAACGGCGTTGGAAAGTAGACATCCTGGGCTTTCTAGCAATATATGATAGTCCATACTTTGCTCAAGATTTGATGGCCCAAACCGGCGTTCAAAGTCACCTTCAAGATTTCCAGCGTTAAACGCCGGGACTGGCACCAAAATGGGAGTTAAACGCCCAAACTGGCACTAAAGCTGGCGTTTAACTCCAAGAGGAGTCTCTACACGAAAATGCTTCATTGCTCAGCCCAAGCACACACCAAGTGGGCCCGGAAGTGGATTTTTATGTCATTTACTCATCTCTGTACACCTTAGGTTAATAGTTTTCTATATATAGGACCTTTTACTATTGTATTTTCATCTTTTGATCACTTTAGATCTCTAGATCATCTTTGGACGTCTAGTTCTTAGATCATTGGGAGGCTGGCCATTCGGCCATGCCTAGACCTTGTTCTTATGTATTTTCAACGGTGGAGCTTCTACACACCATAGATTAAGGTGTGGAGCTCTGCTGTACCTCGAGTATTAATGCAATTACTATTGTTCTTCCATTCAATTCCGCTTGTTCTTGTTCTAAGATATCACTTGTTCTTCAACTTGATGAATGTGATGATCCGTGACACTCATCATCATTCTCACCTATGAACAAGGTGACTGACAACCACTTCTGTTCTACAAGCAACCAAGGCTCTAGTGAATATCTCTTGGATTCTTTAACCGGAATCTTCGTGGTATAGGCGAGAACTGATGGCGGCATTCAAGAGAATCCGGAAGGTCTAACCTTGTCTGTGGTATTCTGAGTAGGATTCAATGATTGAATGACTGTGACGTGCTTCAAACTCCTAGCAGGCAGGGCGTTAGTGACAGACGCAAAAGAATCGATGGATTCTATTCCGGCCTGACCGAGAACCGACAGCTGAATTCCGCGTGCTATGACAGAGCATATGCAATCGTTTTCACTGAGAGTATGGGAGGTAGCCATTGACAACGGTGAAACCCTACACAAGCTTGCCATGGAAAGGAGTAAGAAGGATTGGATGAAGACAGTAGGAAAGCAGAGAGACGGAAGGGAAGGCATCTTCATGCGCTTATCTGAAGTTCCTACCAATGAATTACATAAGTATCTCTATCTTTATCTTATTGTTTATTTTCGTTCATCACTATATCCATTTGAGTTTGCCTGACTAAGATTTACAAGATGACCAGCTTGCTTCAATACTAACAATCTCCGTGGGATCGACCCTTACTCGCGTAAGGTTTATTACTTGGACGACCCAGTGCACTTGCTGGTTAGTTGTGCGAAGTTGTGTAATGCCATGGTATTGAACACCAAGTTTTTGGGGTTCATGACCGGGGATTATGAGAGTTGTGAAAAGTATTGTTCACAATTTCGCGCACCAAATTATCACTACATGTTGGACATTATGGCTCTAATAATCCATATACTCATTTTTCCCAAGCCAAGGGATGGAAATCTACCCTATAACTAAGCTTGGTATTTTATCAAACACATAGAGGGCATAAACATAAAACATGGCAAAATTGGTAAATTAAAGAAAGCTATAAACCATAAATGCTCAAAATCAATAAAGGCAACTCAAATAAACATATAAAAGCCATCAAACATCAAATTAAACAACTAGGAATCCAAAATTGCAAGACTATGTATATATTGATAAAAGGAAATTAAAGTAGAAGAAAGTGTAGAACAAGTAGTGCAATAAAAGAGGAATTAAAGAAATACTTACAATGAGATAGCAAAATCCAAGAACAAAATTGAAGTATAAAATGCTTCATTGAAACCCTAATTAAAACCCTAATGAACTAGAGAAAACCTAAGCTAACTACCCTAAAACTACTCCTAAAATGTGTTGTGTGAAGTATGGTAGTGTATGGTATGATATATAGTTGTTTCCCCCTTCAAATTTGCTCCAAAGCCTTCAAAAAATGGGCCAAAAAGCCCCAAAACGTGAGTTCACGTGCAATTTTAATGGAGGCACGCTGATAAACCACTATTTTATGGTTTATCTTAGTGGTTTATCTTTTGCTCAATTGAGTGGTTTTTATCAAATCGTTGCCCACTTATTGATATGATTTGTATGGTTTTACAATCCCTTCCTAGTTTTGTTCTGTGATTGAAAGCTTGCTTCCTACAGTCTTTGATTTGTGTATTTTAAGTCTCGTTTATACCATTCGATGTCGTGATCCGTGTGTTAAGTGTTTCAGGCTTTATAGGGCAGGAATGACTTAGAGGATGGAAAGGAAGCTTGCAAAAATGGAAGGAACACAAGAAACTAAGGAGATAACTAGCGAGCATCAACGCGCACGCATGGCTTACGCGTGCGCGCGATATAGAGAAATTTGCAGCGACGCGTGCGCGTGCCTGACGCGTACGCGTGGATTGGAGTTCTGCAATATGACACGAGCACGTGCTTAACGCGAACGCGTGACACGCCAAAACAACCAGCAACGCGTACGCGTGACATGCGCGATCTGCAGAATTAACAGAAAATGCTGGGGGCAATTTCGGGCCATGTTTTGACCCAGTTTTCAGCCCAGAAACACAGAATAGAGCTAGGGAACATGCAGAGACTCAGGACACATTCTCATTAGCATAGTTTTAGGATTTTAGATCGGAATCTAGAGAGAATCACTCTTCCTCTAGGTTTCTTTACATTCATAACTTATTAGTTTTATGCTTTTGCCTTGCTTTGGATATTAAGAAGATTCATTACCTCCGTTGGAGCTTCCTCATTCTAGTTTGTTTCTCTATTCCTTTACCCTTTTATTGCCCATTGACCCTGTTTAGATAATTATGTTCATGATTTTGGAAGTTATTAATGCAAAGAACCATTTTTATTTTTAATTGATTTTTAATTATTGTTTATCATGTCTTCCTTTTATTCCGTTAATCCTGTTAAGTTTACATTCATGATAATGGAGTAGTTCCCCAACTTCATTGGGAGTTGATTAAAAGGAGAACCTTGAGTTGGAATACTCAAGTGTTAGTCCTAATGGATGGTTGATGACTGACAACCCTAGTCTCTTACTCTAATCCTTCCTTAGGAGTGGATTAGGACCTGAGGATATAGTTTGTTAATTAGTTACTTGACTTCCCCTTATTAATTAAGGGATGACCAAGTAAGACAACAATCTTTTACGATTACACTTGGGGATTTCCAACAAGGATAAAACTTCCAATTAATCTTCTCCCAGTCAAGGCTTTTATTTGAATTTACTATTACTTATTTCTCTGTTTTCCAAACTCAAAAATTTCTTGGAAAACCTCTGATTAATAAAATAGCACTCTCTCTGCAACTCGTTGGGAGACGACCTGGGATTCATATTCCCAGTATTTTATTTCTAAATTTTGTGACAACCCCTTCTAAATTGATACGCAGAATCAACATTGGTTAAGAGCTATACTTGCAACGTTGTTTTCTCTATAAACTCTTGATTGGTGATTTTTCCGCCACGTCAATTTTTTGCGTTGTTGCCGTGGATCGTCTCATGGCCATCCACGTGTCGCATCCCATTTTCCATTCTTCTTCTTTCTTCTCTCCTTTCTTACTTTTTCCTCTCTCCTTTCTTTTTTGTTTCTTCTTCTTCTCTTACCTTCTTCTCCTCCTTATTCTCTTTCACTTCTTTTCCTTATTGCATTTGCATACTTTCATTCATTGTATTGTAATTTTGTGCATGTTTTTATTTTCTCTTTCAAATGTGCTACTTTTTCATTGGTGTTAAAAATTTTCTTACTCAACTGTTGCATACTTTCCCGCAGTATTTTAGGTGCTTCTTAACTTGTTTGCTATTTAGTTGACATGCCCTATGCTTCTATTATTTTCTCACTTACATGTTGTTGCGACCATGTAGTTGAGAACCTTGTTATTTGGCACTAGCCCACAAATATTTCATTTCTTTTCATATATTTACTTGTGGGTTCTTTCTCTTCCCTTTTCTCTTCTTTCAGGATGGCCACCAAAAGGGAAAAGGAAAGGTTTCTAACTGGAGCAATAAACAAGTCTGTCGTACAATCTTTGGAGAAAAAAACATCAGTTGGAGCTACCCATTCACTTGAACGTCTTTGTATGCACTGAGGATGGTGCAATCTTTAAGTGTGGGGAGGTCAATACCGACTTCCGTGGGTTAGTTATTTCCTTTCTCAACACCAATGTTTAGTTTGTTAGTTCATTGTTACATTTGCTTGTTTGATTGCATTATAGTTAGACTTTGTGCATATTCTACCACTGCTTGGTTGAAGTAATAATTTTCTTTTTTTCAAGAAACCTTTTTATAGCATTTCACTAATTTGAATCAAAACTTTTGTTAAACTTATTTGAAGATATTTAATTTGAAACATGGTTTTAGAGCTCGAACACACAAAACTCGTGAGATTTTGAGCCTAATTGATTGGTTACATTTTACCAACCAATATTTTATTTTGGTGTGTGTTGTTCTCTCTAAAATTGTGATCTTTGCCTTGCTTAATTCTATATTTCCATTGTTTAATGTATGCATATACTTATATGATTGAGGCCTTTGTTTCACTTAGCTTACATACCCATATGGCCTTACCCCTTTCATTATCCTTTGCAAACCAAAGTTGAGCCTATTTTACCCCTTTATTCTTTACTTTAGCTCATCACTAACTCTAAGTGGAAAACAATAATGTCCCTAATTTGAATCCTTGGTTAGCTTAGATTAGTGAGAGTGCTCATGAATTAAGTATGGAAAAAGTGGGTTTGGAAACGTTTGGTTTGGGAATTGAGTATGTTAGACTTTTTGTGAAAATATGAAAAATGTTGAAGACATGTTTATGCATTCAATACCATTAATCAAATGCATTGTGAAAAAAAGGAAAAGAAAAGAGAAATAAAAAAAAAAAATAAATACAAGAAAAATAAAAGAAAAAGAAAAAGAAAAAGAGTAAATAATAAAAGGGGACAAAATGCCCCAAAATAATTGATGACAGCAATGCATATGAGTTGTACTCAAAATTAGGATGCATGAATATGTGAAAAATATAGTTAATGGGTAGTTAGATTTTATATTATGATTACATGGAATATCTTAGGCTAAGTGAGAAGTTTAGGTTAATCAAGGATTTGAATTTCAGTCCACTTAACCAAATACATTCCTACCTTGACCCTAACCCCATTACAACCCTTGAAAAGACCTCTTAATATGTGTATTTGTGCATTAAATTTCTATTGATTGGTAGAAGAAGAGCAAGCCTTAGAAAGCAAGATTAGTAGAGAATTGAGAGAATCGAACCTTAAACACTTGAGCGATTAGAGTATATACACTTCCAATGAGGGTTCGATGCTCGATTCCTTGTTCCCGGCTTTCATGAGCTATTCTCTTCTGCAAGTCTATTTGTACTTCATTTTTTATGATTTGAATTAGTGAAATCCAGTTCATATTTATTCTTGAAAGAATTATTTACTTCTAACCAAGTAGGTAAAAGTAATTTGCATCTAGTTGCATTCATATAAATAGGTTGCATTTCATACATCCTACCATTCCTCTTCACTCTTATAGTTTCTCTTGAGCTTGGCATGAGGACATGGTAATGTTTAAGTGTGGGGAGGTTGATAAACCCATTTTTAGGGTTTATCTTGTGCTTAATCTAGTGGATTTTATCCATTATTCTCACACTTATTCATAGAATTTGCATGTTTTACATTTTCCTTCCTGATTTTGTGATATGATTGAAAACTCGCTTCTTTGGCCTTAATTTTGCTAATCTTAATCCTCTCTTATTACCATTTGATGCCATGATATGTGCGTTAACTGGTTTCAGGAATTACAGAGCAGGAATGACTTAGAGGATGGAAAGGAAGCATGCAAAAGTGGAAGGAATACAAGAAATTGAAGGAACTGCAAAGTTGTCAACCCTAACCTCTTTGCACTCAAACGGTCATAACTTGAGCTACAGAGGTCCAAATGAGGCAGTTCTAGTTGCATTGGAAAGCTAACATTCAGGGTTTCAAAATGATATATAATTTGCTATAGTGGCCATACAGCTAAGCAACGCGCACGCGTGCATCACGCGCACGCATCGCATTGACAAAAAACTAGCGTGTTAAAATTCGCATCCAGCGATTTCTGGGCTGTTTTTGACCCAGTTCTCGGCTCAAAAAATACTGATTAGAGTCTACAAAGTGGAGGAATCAAGGAGACACTTTTTCATTCACATAATTTTAGGTTTTAGATGTAGTTTGTAGAGAGAGAGGCTCTCTTCTCTCTCTAGGATTTAGGATTTCTAGTTTTATGCTATTGAATTTGATATTACAGAGTTACTACCTCCATTGAAGACTTTATCATTCTAGTTTGTTTCCTTATCTTATTTACTTTTTTATATTCTTAATCCCTGTTCAGAGTTACAGTTGGATTATTTTCTTGGATTGTTAATGCAAGGAATACTTTTTCATTTAATTATATTATTTATTTAATTGCTTCCAATTTTATTCCAATCATCATGTCTCTTTTCTACTCCTTTTTCATAACAAGGAAGATGGAATTCATGTTGATATTCTAGCTCTCAACTTTACTTGGGAGTTGATTAATAGGAGACCCTTGAGTTGGAAGACTCAAGAGTCAATTGGTAATTGGAAGTTGTTGGCTGGCTCTTTAGTCACAAACGCTAATCCTTCCCAAGGGAGAGGATTAGGACCTGTGGTTCATTTATTTGACTTTCCTTTATTAGAAAAAGGTTGACCAAGTAATAATAACAACCTTTTATTATTACTCTTGGGAAATTCCAACAAGGATAGAACTTCTGATTAATCTTCTCCTAGTCAAGGCTTTTTTTTTATTGTTATTATCTTATTTTCTCTGCAATTTACTTTCCTTGTTTCCTATCCAAAACCCCAAAACACACTTTTTCATAACCAATAATAAGAACACCTCCCTGCAATTCCTTGAGAGACGACCCGAGGTTTGAATACTTTGGTTATCAATTTTAAGGAATTTGTTACTTGTGACAACCAAAACTTTTGTATGAAGGGACTGTTGTTGGTTTAGAAACTATACTTGCAACAAGGATTTATGTGTGAATTTCTAGACCACGCAAAAGTCCTCTCATCACACACACTGGTACTTGTGCGTACGCACAGGTCCTGATTTCCATTCTGTCCTGAGCATGGGAACAGGTCCTGATTTTTACCCTGCCCTGTGCGTGGGCACGGGTGCTGTTTTTGACCCCTGTGTGTGGGCACAGAAGCTGTGCATGGGCACAGGCTGAGATGCTTTTCTCCTTTGTTTTCTTCATGTTTTCTCCCTTTTTGCATGCTTTCTTCCAATTCTACCAACCCATTCTTGCCTCTAGGTCCTGAAATCACTTAACAAACATATCACGGCATCGAATGGAATAAAAATGGGATTAAATTGCTCAATTTAAGCACAAAAATGCATGTTTTCATATTTAAGTTCAATTTAGGGATCAAACACAAAAGTATGCTACTATGGTGCTTAAAAGTAGGTTTATGTGATAAAATCCGCTCAAATCAAGCTAAAATATATCAAAAAATATGGACTCATCAGGCGTTGAACACCCAGTGAAGGCTTCTTCACTAGCGTTCAACGCCTTCCCATTCTTCTCTAGTTCGGCCTCAACCCCCATGGTTATGCCCCTACACTTTTCTCTAAGATTAACCTCAGTATTACTGGGAAGAGTGTCAGGAGATATCTCAGGGATTCTCTTGCTCAGTTGACCAACTTGTGCCTCCAAGTTTCTAATGGAGGACCTTGTTTCGTTAATGAAACTATGGGTGGTCTTAGAGAGGCTGGAGACTAGAGTGGCTAAGTTAGAAAGGCTCTACTTAGAGGTCTCTATATTCCCTTGAGAAGATGGGAATAGTGGTCTATTTTTGAACCTATTTTGGTTCCTACCACCTTGATTAAAACCTTGCTGAGGTTTCTGTTGATCCTTCCATGAGAGGTTAGGATGGTTCCTCCATAAAGGGTTGTAAGTGTTTCCATAGGGTTCTCCTATGTAATTCACCTCCTCCATGGTGGGTTGATCAGGATTATAAGCCTCTTCTTCAAGAGAAGCTTCCTGAGCACTGCCATCTACAGTTTGTATCCCAATGAGATGTTGAGAGATCATGTTGACCTGTTGGGTCAAGATTTTGTTCTGAGCCAAGATGGCATTCAGAGTCTTAACTTCATGAACTCCTTTCTTCTGAGAGATTTCATGGTTTACAGGATTCCTCTCAGAGGTGTACATGAATTGGTTGTTTACAACCATCTCAATGAGCTCTCTTAATTCTACAGGTGTTTTCTTCAAGTGGAGAGATCCACTTGCAAAGTTGTCCAATGAAACTTTGGACATCTCAGACAAACCATCATAGAACATGCCTATGATGGACCACTCTAAGAGCATGTCAGGAGGATATCTTCTGATCAGTTGCTTGTATCTTTCCCAAGCTTCATAGAGGGATTCACCTTCTCTTTGTTTGAAGGTTTGAATTTCCACTCTAATCTTGCTCATCTTTTGAGGAGGAAAAAACTTAGCCAGAAAAGCATTAACTAGCTTTTCCTAAGTGTCAAGACTCTCCTTAGGCCGTGCATTCAACCAGTTTTTAGCTCTATCCCTTAAAGCAAAGGGAAAGAGCATAAACTTATAGACTTCAGGATTAACTCCATTAGTCTTTACACTATCACAGATCTGTAAAAATTCTGCTAAGAACTGATGTGGATCTTCCAGTGGAAGTCCATAGAATTTGCAGTTCTACTACAAAAGAGAGACTAACTGAGGTTTAAGCTCAAAATTGTTAGCTCCAATAGCAGGTACCGCAATGCTTCTACCATAAATGTCAGAGGTAGGCATAGTGAAGTCACCAAGGACCTTTCTAGGCTCCTCATGTGGTTCGGCCATATCCTCCAGTTCCTGTTAAAAACTTTCTAAAAGGTCTCTTTCAGAGTGTTGTGCTTTAGCTTGTTGTAAACACCTCCTCAGAGTCTTTTCAGGTTCAGGATCAGGAGTTAAGAGGGGTTCTTTATCCCTGTTCCTAGTCATAAACAAAAAGACAAGAAAAAGATGGAAAGGAAGAAAGTTCTTTATGCCAATTGGCAAGAAGCTCCTCTTTAAAGTCAGAATAGAAGAGGGAAGAAGAAAAAAGAAGATAAAAAATAAAAATAAATAAAAGAAGTAGAAGATTACCTTGAAAAGCTAAGATAGAAGTAAATAGAAGGAGATAGAAGAAGATGGGCAAGAAAGCTTTTTGTGCCAATGGGCAAGAAGCTCCAAGTGAGATGTGAATAAGAAAGGAAAGAAGATAAAGTTGAAGTAGAAGAAGAGATAGGGATAGGAGAGTTTTGAGTAATAGAGATGTCAGAGGAAGAATAATATAAATAGAAAGAGTAGATAGGAATTAAAATATTTTTTTGTTTTTATTTATTTATTTATTTATTTTTCGAAAATAAGGTTAATAATTTAAAAAGATTTTTTTTTTAAAAAAATGATTAGTGAATTTTCGAAAATAGAAGAGAGAGAAAGGGAGGTAATTTTCGAAAATTTTGGGAGAAGAGAGTTAGTTAGGAGGTTTTGAAAAAGAAGAGAGGGAAGAAGAGAGATGATTTTCGAAAATTAAGAATAGAAGAGAGTTAGTTAGGTTGTTTTGAAAAAGAAGAGAGAGAATAGAGAGATATTTTCAAAAATTAAGGAAGAGAAGAGCTAGTTAGGAGGTTTTGAAAAAGAAGAAAGAGAAGAAGATAAGTGGTTTTTGAAAATTAAGAAGAGAAGAGTTAGTTAGGTGATTTTGAAAAAGAAGAGAGAGAAGAGGGACATATTTTTTCGAAAATTAAGGAAGAGAAAAGTTGGTTAAGAGTTTTGAAAAAGATGGGAGAGAAGATAAGATATTAATTAAGATAAGATAAAAATAAAGATTGAAAATAAAAGATAAGACAAGAAAAGATTTCAAATTGAAATCTAAAATTTGAAAAAAAATAAGAAAAGATTTTAAAAAGTTTTCAAAAAGATATGATTTAAAAATTAGAAGATAGAAAAGATAAGATAAGAAACAACAAAAAAGATAAGATTAGAAAATTGATTTTGAAAAAGATATGATTTTGAATTTTGAAAAAGATAAGATAAGATTTGAAAAAGATACGATGTTTATTTTTTTGAAAATTTTGATTTTTGAAAACTTTGACAACTAAGATATGATAAGATAAAATTTTAAAATCAAAATCTGAATTTTATAAGTAATTTTCGAAAATTATAGTTGAAAATTAGTTAGAAAATATATTTTTTATTTTTTGAACTTATTGATGAAATAGGAAAACACAAAAAAGACACAAGATTTAAAATTTTTAGATAACCAAAGCAATATTTTCAAAAAACACAAGAAAATAAACAAGAAAACACCAAACTTAAAAATTGAAACAAGATTTAAACAAAGAAAAATTATTTTTGAAAAATTTTAAAAGAAAGACTCAAAGAACACAAAAATTTTTAACCAAGAACATAAACAAAAGGACTCAAACAAAATTCAGAGGATGCCAAAAATAAACTATATGAAAAAGGATTTTGAAAAGTTTTAAAATTTTTGCAAATTGAAAAACATGAACATGGAGGACTCAAATCAAGAACAAAAATCAAACAAAGAAAAGAAAAATATTTTTGAAAAAGGTTTTGAAATTTTTGAAAGTTAGTGAAGAAGAAAATAAAAATCAAAGACTCAATAAGAACACAAACAAAGAGACTCAAACAAAGAAAAAAAATATTTTTGAAAAAGTTTTTAGAATTTTTTGAAAATTGAGGAAAAAAAGAAAATCAAAATCATGGACCTAACAAAAATAAAAATTACTTGATCTAGGGAGCAAGGCAGTCCTTCAGTTTGTCCAAACTCAACAATCCCCAGCAACGACGCCAAAAACATGGTGCACGTGTACGCAAAACCCTTACACCTTTTCGTACAACAGCAATACCAGCAAGTGCACTGGGTCGTCCAAGTAATACCTGAGCAAGTCAGGGTCGATCCCACGAGGATTGTGGCTTGAAGCAAGCTATGGCTGTCTTCTAGATCTTAGTCAGGCGGAATCAGAAGGTTGTTGATTGTAAGTTGATTGATTATATGTCATAAATGCTTGGAAGGGATAAAACCAATTGGATTAGCTATTAGGAATTATATGCTAGGAATAGAGTTGAGAGTTGGAGTTGCATTGCCTTTCTGAATTAACTCTGGTACTACTTCTTTCTTTGCTTTGTGAGTGACTTCTTTTATGGCAGGCTATATGTGATTGACACTGGTTTGAGCAGCTGCCAATACTCCTCCGAATCTGAACCCCAGGTTTAGTGTGGATCCATCTCTACTTCAGGGTGAACTTCCTGCAGGTTATTCTCCTTAATGATCCTACTCAAAATGCCACAGACAAGGTCGGATCTCCTGGATTAGAGAATCCTGCATCTTTGGGTTGTAGCCTCTTCCACAAAGACTCTAATCTCCCCGGAAAATTGGCTGAACTGAGATGTGCGCGACTACGCAGTGTGCCTCGCGCATTAGGGTTATCCTCTTTTTTGAATTGGCGCGGGCGCGTACAGTGTGTGTCCGCGTACATTGGTGAAATTAGGGACCTACGCATGCGCGTACAGCGCGCTCAAGCGTGGGTGATGAAACTGTGTAGAGGCGCGTGCACGTACAGTGTGCGCACGCGTACATGGAGTTCAGCTGAAGGCTTAGAATGGGCTCAGCGCACGCCCAACTCTCTGGACAAAAGCCTGGAATGGTGGCATCAGCCAGGGGACGCGCACGCGGCATGTGTGCGTCCGCGTACATTGGCAGTTTATCAAAAGGCGCGCGAGCGCGATGCGTGCGCTCGCATCCTTTCCTTCTTTTGGCATATGGGCGCGCACGCGGCAAGTGCGCGTCCGCGTAAGGTGAGTTAGGCTGGGGGCTCAAAGTTGGCCCAGATCCAGCGCAACTCTCTGGATATTGGCCCAGAAGTTGCTGCAGCAGATCGATGTGGACGCGGCAGGTGCGCATCCGCGTGCATTTCCTTAGAGCTGTATGGACGCGCATGCACGTAGTGCGCGTCAGCGTGGAATGAGTTGGGCTCGAGGCACAACGCTGGCCTAGGAGAGGCACAACTCTCTGGAATATGGGTGATGATGCATCCGCTCATGGACGCGTGCGCGTACGGCGTGCGCGCGCGTTCACCCCCTTTTTTTTTTAAATTTGCCCAGGTGCTTCCTATAATGCTCACAACTCTTTATTCACTCAACTATCATCTAATTCACCAAAACATGCAATTTGATATTATTCATCTACTACTAACACAACATACATGTGACTATGCTAACCATCTAATTGTACAAACAAATCTATATGAAATATACTTACAATGGCAACTCAAATTACTTATTAAACAAAACTAAAAGAGAATGGAAAGAGTTTACCATGGTGGGGTGTCTCCCACCTAGCACTTTTAGTTTAAGTCCTTAAGTTGGACATGTTGAGAAGCTTATTTGTCATGGTGGCTTGTGCTTGTACTCATCCTTGAATCTCCAAGGATCTTTACTTCTCAATTGGTTGACAGAATTTCGAACCTTCTTCGTCAAGCTTGGGCAAAGTTCAACCCAAGATATGAGTTCCCATAGTTGATTGCCACATAGTGAACCGAGGTCCCATATCTTGTCTTCACACCCATCCGTGAGTTGAGTCTCATGATTTCTCCGTACGGGGGGTGGGTATGATTGTAGTTGGCGTATAGAATTCTCTTTATTCCACTAATGCTTCCTTCTAGACCCATACAAGGTGATTTTTGTTCCAACCTCATTCCTATACCTTAAAGTCTTGGCCTTTATGAGTTTTATACCGAATTTCCAACCACTACACAACTCATTCTTACTTTTAATTCCACAAAGAGCTCTAAGTTGCCCATCATTTTCAATTAAACCATATTCAAGTGAAAAATTAAAGCTTAGAGATAGAGATTTTACCCACTTGAATTTTATGTTGGATGGTAACTTGGGAAAGGAGACTTTCCCACACTTAGACGATGCAAGGTCCACTTCTTTGTGCTCTTCAATTTCAACCTTTTCCCTTTTTTCACTTGGCTTGATGTTGTCTTCAAGAGCTTCGGTTTCTTGCCCGATGAGAGGTGATTCAATGTTGGATAGGAATTCATTAATGGACAAATCCATCCCTTGATCAACCTCTTCATAGTCTTCAATCTCAATGTACACCGTGCCAATGTTTTCTTCATGGTAGATCTCCTTTGGTTCAATCTCTTCTTTGTTGTTCACCAAGGGTTTGGGTGGTTGTGCACACTCTTCTATTATCCCAATGGAGGGGAAATTAAATGTAAATAGAAACTCCTCCATGATTGAATTTATTTCTTGATTAACCTCCTCATAGTCTTCAATTTTGATATGCTCCGGAGGTTGTTGAAATTCACATGGGGATTCCACATCTCTTAGATCTTGAACCTTTTCCTCCTTTGTTTCAATAGCTGTGGGTCTCTCCAATTGTTCTATGACTACCAATTCTTCCTTTTTCATCGGATTTTCCAATTTTTCCTTCATGATTTGCTCTTCTCTTGAGTTTTCGCATCTGATCACGGAATTACTTTGAGTATTCAAGCATTGGTAGGCTAAAGTGTTCACCACCTTGGTCAAATTGGTCACAAACTCAAGTGTATCCCGCTTCATGGCTTCTTGTCCTTGAAGTAACAAAGTGAGAGGATCGTCTATTGGGGCTTGGGGTGAGTATGAAGGTTCATTATATTGGAGAGAGGGTTCATAGTAAGAAGGTGGTTCTTCTTGATAAAATTATGGAGGTAGTGTGCATTGAGGTGGTTCTTGGTTGTAATTGTGTTGGAGTAGTGGTGGTTCCTTGTATGGCTCATATGGCTCATAAGATTGTTGGTATGGTGGATGAGGATTGGGGTCATATGGTGGATATGGATCATAGGAGGGTGCTTGGTATGGAAAGGCTTGTGAGTATGGTTGAGGTTCATGTTAAGGATAAGAGTCATAGGCATATGGTGGTGGTGATTAAAAGTCACAAGGGGACTCATCATAGCTATTGGATTGGTATGCATCATAGAATGGCTCTTCTTCATAGTGCATTGGTGGGGGTTGTTGCCATGAGGATTGATCATAAGCATATGGCTCTTCCCACCCTTGATTATCCCATTCTTGATACACATTCTCATTGAAGCTCTCATTACCTACAACATAGTTGTAACTACACTCATAGCCAAAGTGAGAATTCATAATGAAAAGAGAAAATAAAATTCAAAAGCTAATAGAAATCAAGAGAAACAAAATTCTACAACTAGCAAATAAAGCAAAAGGCAATATATTCACAATATTCACATATATACAATAACCAATAACACAACACCATTGCAACTCCCCGGCAACGGCGCCATTTTGATGATTAAATTTTTGTCGGTTTAGAATTTCACTAGTTAAATCTCGTTGTAAAGTATAGTTTCTAAACCAACAATAATCCTTTCATACAAAAGATTGTTTGTCACTAAAACAAACCCCTAAATTTATAAACCGAAGTATTGAACCTCGGGTCGTTCTCCCTAGGAATTATAATAAAGTGTCTTGTTATTGGTTGTGAGTTATTTTGGGATTTTTTGAGATTTTAGACAAGAAATATAAATGGCAAAGAAAATAAACTAACAACTAACAAAGCTCTTAACAAGATATGAAAACTAGAAGTCCTATCCTAGTTATCCTCCTCAATTGTGATAACAAATTGTCCATTACTCCCACTTAGTTAACCTCTAACCATGGAGGAAAGTCAAGTGGATGAATCAATTTGATTCCTCAAGTCCTAATCAACTCCTAAAGGAAAGACTAGTTTTAGAGGCATTCAAATCAATTAGCAACTTCTAATTATCAATCAACAAAGGAATTAGATAACTCAAGAGTCACTAATTACTCTACCTAGGCCAAGAGGTACAAAACCTACACTAAAATCCAACCAAGCATTTCATCAAACACTTGGAAGGTACAAAAGAAAAGCATAGTAAATTGATAACAAGAATAGAATCTAACAATAATTATTGAAAGGAAGTAACAACAACAATCAAGAAAATGACGATTATCATGAATTACCTCAAATTGCATTATTGAAAGAAAACAAAGGAACAACAATCTATCCAAAACAAAATAAAGAATTACAATTATTAAAGCTCATAACTAGAAAGAGGAAGAGGAGAAGAGTAAGAATTGATAAAGGAAAAGTGAATTAAAGCATGAATTAAACCTAGATCTAAGAAGAGAGATTAACTGAAACCTAATCCTAATTCTAGAGAGAAGTGAGAGCTTCTCCCTCTAAAACTACTCTAAACTAAAACTAATGGTGCTCAATGATGGATTCCTCCATTCCCCTTCTATCCTTGGTCCTTTTAGTGCATTTTGGCGCCAAAGTTGGTTCAGAAACTCCCCAAGATCGCCAGGCACGTGCTGCTTTAATGAAGTCATGTGCGGACTGCGAAGCGTGCGCACACGGTACGCGTGCGCGTCCCTGGCCGATTCTGCAATGTGCGCGCGAGCGCCTTGTGCACGTGCGCGTGCTTGGCTGATTTCACTTTTTTGATATTTTATGCTTCTCTCCACTTGTATGCTTCATTCCTTGCTCCCTTTGATCCATGCCTAGCCTATTTCAATCCTGGGATTACTAGCAAACACATCAAGGCATCTTATGGAATCAAAGAGGAATTAGAATTTATCAAAATAAGGTTTAAAAGGCATGTTTTTACACTTAAGCACAAATACGGGAGAGATTACGAAACCATGCTAATTCATAGGTTAAATGAGAGAAAAGGTCATCAAAATACTCTAAATTCAATACAAGATAAACCCTAAAAATAGGGTTTATCAACCTCCCCACACTTAAACCTTAGCATGTCCTCATGCTAAAATAAGAAGGAACTAAGGGGTATGACATTTATTAAATGCAACTAAACTATATTAGTCCTATCTAGATGCAATTATCTAAAGCAAATGGAAATGCTTAGTCCAAACATATCAATTCCCTAGAGACATGTATAAGCACAATAGCTAGGACAATGGGAATTAAGTCCAAACCACAATTGTATTGAAACTTATCAAAAGAAATTCAAGCTTGCAAGAATATAGATAATATGGGTGAACACATGTAATTGAACTTTCGAACCCTCACCGGATGTGTATCCGCTCTATTCACTTGAGTGTTTAAGGGTTAATTCACTCAATTCTCTTCTAATTATGCTTTCCAAAATTTGATTTTCTTCTAACAATCAACACCTATTCAATGCATGCATACATTCATCATGAGGTCTTTCATTTAGGTTGTAATGGGGTTAGGGTCAAGGTAGGATCATTTATGGTTAAGTGGACTAGAGTTTAGATCTTGGATTAGCATAGACTTTCCCACCTAACTATATAATAATCTATACAAATTCAAACTACTCTAACTACCCATTCTTCACTTTTTCTTACATATTCATGCATCTTATTTCTTGATTCATAACACTTATGCATTGATTCCTTTTTATTGAACTTCACTTTGGGGCATTTTGTCCCCTTTGGTTGCTTTCTTTTTATTTTCTTATTTCTTTTTATTCTCTCTTTTTTTTATTCTTTGTACAAGGACATCAATTGCATAAGGTCTTATACATTCAATCAATACGTGAATATATTCCCAATTCCTAAATATGAAAGTGTACTACCCTTTTTATCCTATCCAATGTTCCCAAGCCTCACCATCTTCGAATAATAAACGCTCTCACTAGCCTAGGCTAATCAAAGATCCAAGCAAGGGACTTTCATTGGTTTTCTGCCTTGGGCTTGTAATGTGCTAAAATGAGAACAAGTTAGTTAAGCATAAGCTCAAAATTGGCTAACAATGGAGAGTAAAAGGTAGGCTATTTGGGCAAGTGGGCTAATGAAATAATGGCCTCAATCATACAAATGCATGAATACAAGAAATAAATGGTCATATAGAATCAAGCAAATCAAGGATCACAATCATAGAAAGAGAACAATTGCACACAAGAATGGAAGATAAGTGGTTATAAAATGCAACCACATCAATAGGCTCAAGTCTCACAAGCTTGTGTTCTTAGTTCAATACATGCTTCACAAAGTGAGAATTCAAGCAAGTTTCACCAAAAATTTTCTTCAATCAATTAGGTTGGTGCCCTATGCCCTATAATTAAGTTTCTTGGAAAATCTCAATATTTGACTAAGAATTGTTGTGATTGAAAAATTCAAAAAGGGTGACTAAGTTTTAACAATTCCAAACATGGTTTCTAATCACAACTATAAGATAAAAAGAGAAGTATGCAAAAGTTTATAAAGAAGAAATCTAACTAAAAGTATGGAATCTATCATCCAAAACATCTAAAAATATGCAGAAGCATCCAAAATATCTAAAATCCAGTAAAAGTATCCAAAATAACCCAAAATGACAAGTATATACATAAAGTATGCAAAATGAGATACTAGGCAGCATAACTAAAGTGTTCACCAGTCCTCTAATGGTGCCACCGACAACCTCCCCACACTTAAGATTAAGCATCGTCCCCGATGCTAATCCTGTGGATCAGGGGTAGGGACACCGGAAGGTGCTGACTCTATGGTGTCAGGTGCAGCTGGAGGTGCATCCTGCTGAGTCGGCTCATCAACATCCTCCTCCTGATGATCCTGCTCATCAGAGGCTGGAGAGTCTGGGAGCGGAGGTAACTCAACGCCCAGGGAGATGAGAGCTTGGTCCATCCGATCCAGTCGACGCATGATCTGGCGCTTTTTGCACTCCAAAAACCGAAACAAACGCTGAACCAGTAGGTAAGTCGGCTCAGGTGCTGAAGAAGGGGCTGTCGAAGAAGATGGAGCTGCTGTAGAAGAAGATGGGGCTGCTGTCGAGGCTGAAGGTCCAACCGTCCCTATAACTGCTCTAGCCCTAGATCGGCGTCTAGTCGGGGGCTTCTCGTGCACCCAGCCACCCCAAAGAATAGTAACCTCCTTGTCATTGTCATCTGGGGGTGGTGGTATCACATCATCATCCAACCAGGGGACCTCAGCTAAGGCGGCCATACTGGTAACCAAGGTGGGAAACGGGAGTAGGTCACGAAGATGTGCTCGCCACATACACTGCCGAATCAATCGAGGAAAATAAACCTTCTTTCCCTCCATAACACAACCAATCAAAAGTAGCATCACTGATGAGCGGATAATTTATACGCTTTTTGGCATTGTTTTTAGGTAGTTTTTAGTAAGTTTAAGCTACTTTCAGGGATGTTTTCATTAGTTTTTATGTTAAATTCACATTTTTGGACTTTACTATGAGTTTGTGTGTTTTTCTGTAATTTCAGGTAATTTCTGGCTGAAATTGAGGGAGTTGAGCAAAACTCTGAAAAAGGCTGACAAAAGGACTGCTGATGCTGTTGGAATCTGACCTCCCTGCACTCAAAATGGATTTTCTAGAGCTACAGAACTCAAAATGGTGCTCTCTCAACGGCGTTGGAAAGCAGACATCCAGAGCTTTCCAGCAATATATAATAGTCCATACTTTATTCGGAAATTGACGACGTAACCTGGCGTTGAACGCCAAGTACATGCTGCTGTCTAGAGTTAAACGCCAGAAACACGTCATGATCCGGAGTTGAATGCCCAAAACACGTTATAACTTGGAGTTCAACTCCAAGAAAAGCCTCAGCTCGTGGATAGATCAAGCTCAGCCCAAACATACACCAAGTGGGCCCCGAAAGTGGATTTATGCATCAATTATTTACTCATGTAAACCCTAGTAGCTAGTCTAGTATAAATAGGATAATTTACTATTGTATTAGACATCTTTAGTCTCAGTTTTGTTTTATTCTTCATCTTAGGAGGCTATTGACCATGTTTTAGGGGGCTGGCCACTCGGCCATGCCTGAACCTTTCACTTATGTATTTTCAACGGTGGAGTTTCTACACACCATAGATTAAGGGTGTGGAGCTCTGCTGTACCTCAAGTTTCAATACAATTACTATTACTTTCTATTCAATTCTCTTTTATTCTTATTCCAAGATATACGTTGCACAACACTTTGATGAATGTGATGATCCGTGACACTCATCATCATTCTCACATATGAATGTGCGTGACTGACAACCACTTCCGTTCTACTCTAGGCCGGGCGCATATCTCTTAGATTCCCCAACAGAATCTTCGTGGTATAAGCTAGATAGATGGCGACATTCATGGGGATCCGGAAAGTCTAACCTTGTCTGTGGTATTCCGAGTAGGATCCCGGGAATCCGGAAAGTCTAACCCTGTCCGTGGTATTCCGAGTAGGATTCCGGTATTGAATGACTGTGACGGGCTTCAAACTCGCGATTGCTGGGCGTGATGACAAACGCAAAAGGATCAATGGATCCTATTCCAACATGATCGAGAACCAACAGCTGATTAGCCGTGCTGTGACAGAGCATTTGGACCATTTTCACTGAGAGGATGGGATGTTGCCGTTGTCAAGGGTGATGCCTCCAGACGATTAGCCGTGCAGTGACAGCGCATAGGACCATTTTCCCGAGAGGATTAAAAGTAGCCATTGATGATGGTGATGCCCTACATACAGCTTGCCATGGAAAGGAGTAAGAAGGATTGGATGAAAGCAATAGGAAAGTAGAGATTCGAGAGGATTTTAGCATCTCCACACGCCTATCTGAAATTCCCACTATTGATCTACATAAGTATTTCTATCCTTTTTTATTTTATTTATCTTTTAATTATCTAATCCAATTACATTTGACCCTATGAATCCACTTAACTGGGATTTACAAGGTGACCATAGCTTGCTTCATACCAACAATCTCTATGGGATCGATCCTTACTCACGTAAGGTATTACTTGGATGACCCAATACACTTGCTGGTTAAGCTGAACGGAGTTGTGTCCACACATAGTTGAAAAAGCAATGAATTTTACAAAATACAATAACAAAGGAATCACAATTTCGTCCACCAAGTTTTTGGCGCCGTTGCCGGGGATTGTTCGAGTATGGACAACTAACAGTTCATCTTGTTGCTCAGATTAGGTAATTTTCTTTTCAAATTTTTTTTTAAAAAAATCTTTTTCAAAATTTTTCTTTTCTTTTTCATTTTTCTAATAATGTTTTTCGAAAAAATTAAAGAAAATACAAAAAAAAATTCATAAAATCATAAAAACCAAAAATATTTTGTATTTCTTGTTTGAGTCTTGAGTCAATTTTTAAGTTTGGTGTCAATTGCATGCTTTAAAAATTTTTCTTGCTTTTTTCGAAAATCTCATGCATTCATAGTGTTCTTCATGATCTTCAAGTTGTTCTTGACAAGTCTTCTTGTTTGATCTTGATGATTTCTTGTTTTGTGTTGTTTATTGTTTTTCATATGCATTTTTTATTTGTTAGAGTCCATGCATTAAAGATTTCTAAGTTTGGTGTCTTGCATGTTTTCTTTGCATCAAAAATTTTTCAAAAATATGTTCTTGATGTTCATCTTGACATTCATAGTGTTCTTGCATGCATCATGTGTTTTGATCCAAAATTTTCATGTTTCGGGTCATGTTTGTGTTTTTCTCTCTCATAATTAAAATATTCAAAAAACAAAAAAATATCTTTTCCTTATTTTTCTCCAAATTTTCGAAACTTTGAGTTGACTTAGTCAAAAATTTTCAAAATTAGTTGTTTCTTACAAGTCAAGTCAAATTTTCAATTTTAGAAATCTTATCTTTTCAAAATCTTTTTCAAAAATTATATCTTTTTCATTTTTTTCTATTTTTCGAAAATTTCAAAAATCTTTTTCAAAAATTATTTTTCAAAATCTTTTTCTTATCTTTATATCTAATTTTCGAAAACTCACTAACAATTAATGTGATTGATTCAAAAATTTGAAGTTTGTTACTTTCTTGTTAAGAAAGGTTCAATCTTTAAGTTTTAGAATCTTATCTTGTAGTTTCTTGTTAGTGAAGTAAGTAATTTTAAAATTTTTGAATTAAATCTTTTTATCTTTTATCTTATCTTTTTCAAAAATTTTATCTTTTTCAAAAGTTGATTTCAAAATATCTTATCTTACCTCTTATCTTCTTATTTTTTTCAAATTTGATTTTAATATCTTTTTCAACTAACTCTTTGACTTTTTGTTTGTTTCTTATCTTTTTCAAAACCACCTAACTACTTTTCCCTCTCTAATTTTCGAAAATATCTCATCTCTTTTTCAAAAATTCTTTTTGTTTTAAATTTTAATTTTAATTTTATCTTATTTCTAATTTTCGAAAATTACTAACCCTTTTTTTAAAATTATTTTCGAATTTTCTATCTCTTCTCTCTTATTATATTTAATTATTTAATTACTAACACTTCTTTTCACCTCTCTCCACCTAAATATCCGAACCCACTCTTCTTCATTCTTCACTCTTTCTTTTTCTACTAACATAAAGGAATCTCTATACTGTGACATAGAGGATTCCTCTTTCTTTTCTTGTTTTCTTTTCTTTCATATGAGCAGGAACAAGGAAAAAGGCACTCTTGTTGAAATTGATCCAGAACCTGAAAGGACTCTGAAGAGAAAATTAAGAGAAGTTAAGTTACAACAATCTAAAGGTAACCTTTTAGAAACATTAGAACAAGAGAAGGAGATGGCAGCCGAAAATAATAATAATGCAAGGAGAATGCTTGGTGACTTCACAAAGCCAACGTCCAAATTTGATGGAAGGAGCATCTCCATTCCTGCCATTGGAGCCAATAATTTTGAGCTGAAACCTCAGCTAGTTGCCTTAATGCAACAAAACTGCAAGTTTTATGGACTTCCATCTGAAGATCCTTACCAGTTTTTAACTGAGTTCTTGCAGATTTGTTAGACTGTAAAGACGAATGGAGTTGATCCTGAAGTCTACAGACTCATGCTTTTCCCTTTTGCTGTAAGAGACAGAGCTAGAATATGGTTGGATTCACAACCCAAGGATAGCCTGGACTCCTGGGATAAGCTGGTCACGGCCTTCTTGGATAAATTCTTTCCTCCTCAAAAGCTGAGCAAGCTGAGAGTGGATGTTCAGACTTTCAAGCAAAAAGATGGTGAATCCCTCTATGAAGCTTGGGAAAGATACAAGCAGCTGACCAAAAGATGTCCATCTGACATGTTTTCAGAATGGACCATATTAGATATATTCTATTATGGTCTATTTGAATTTTCGAAAATGTCATTGGACCATTCTGCAGGTAGATCTATTCACCTAAAGAAAATGCCTGAAGAGGCTCAAGAACTCATTGACATGGTTGCAAATAACCAATTCATGTACACTTCTGAGAGGAATTCCGTGAATAATGGGATACCTCAGAAGAAAGGAGTTCTTGAAATTGATGCTCTGAATGCCATATTGGCTCAGAACAAAGTGTTGACTCAGCAAGTCAATATGATTTCTCAAAGTCTGAATGGATGGCAAAATGCATCCAACAGTACTAAAGATGCAGCTTCTGAAGAAGCTTATGATCCTGAGAACCCTGCAATGGCAGAGGTCAATTACATGGGTGAACCTTATGGAAACACCTATAATTCATCATGGAGAAATCATCCAAATTTCTCATGGAAGGATCAACAAAAGCCTCAACAAGGCTTTAACAATGGTGGACGTAATAGGCTGAGCAATAGCAAGCCTTTTCCATCATCTTCTCAGCAATAGACAGAGAATTTTGAACAAAACACTTCTAATTTAGCCAATCTAGTCTCTGATCTGTCAAATGCCACTTTCAGTTTCATGAGTGAAACAATGTCCTCCATTAGAAATCTGGAGGCACAAGTGGGCCAGCTGAGTAAGAAAGTCATTGAAACTCCTCCCAGTATTCTCCCAAGCAATACAGAAGAGAATCCAAAAGGAGAGTGCAAGGCCATTGATGTGATCAATGTGGCCGAATGCACAAGGGAGGAGGAGGACGAAAATCCTAATGAGGAAGACCTCCTGGGACGTCTCTCAAGCAAGAAGGAGTTTCCTATTGATGACAGGTCATCATATACCCATTTTTCAAGCTAATTTCACTTGTTTTACTAGTCTTTATACACTTTCTTACATCCTAAGTAAGTAATTTGGAATGAAAATGCATAATTTCTTTAAATCAAACAACCACCATTAAATTGATGCTAAATCATGAGGTTTGAGCAAAAATTAATTGATTTTTAAACCTTATGAGTTTAGAGATACTTTGATTGGTTGTTTTGGTTTCTTGTAGGTGAAGAAAGGAAGAAAAGAAGAAAAACGTGGCTTAAGGAGTGTGGCCAAGAAATGAGAAGTGTGGTGCAACATAGAAGGAGGAGGCAAACACTGCCCTCCACAAGAGCACACTGCCCTCCAGGAGAGCAGCATATTGAACCAAGCCTTGAAAAGCATCACTGCCCTGCCCACAACAAGGGCGGAGCACAATTTGATGCCAAGGACCAAAGGAAACAAAAACTCTGCCCTGCCCTCCTCAAGAGCAATATCGGGCTTCATCCAAGAATAATTCAAAGGAAATTGCTTCCTAGTGTCTCCTATGTATTTCGAACCCAAGAACAAGGAGGAAAGAAGTAGCGCTCAAACACAAGGAAAACAAGCAAAAATTGGCTTGCTTTCAATCTCCAAGAATTGAACACGGCACCATGAGGAAGCAAGGAACTAGGCATTACTTTGGTGCCAAGAAAACCAAGGAAAAAGGAGCAGCGTGTGCCTCCACCAAGTTTCGAACTTGGAACCTCACCTTTTGGCAACATTGCCCAGCCATCCGCAAGGGCAGAGCAGCATTTCTTTGTGCATGGCACAAAAATTGGCGCGGCCAGCATGCACAATTAACGCGCACCAAGGGAGTCTCGGCCAGCAGCACGCACGCACGGGCAGCACTTGGCGCACCATGCAACTCTACCCTGCCCTCCACAAGGGCAGGGCAGCATCTTGAACACCCATCACACGTACGAGGCCGCATGCACCATTTCCTGCTCTGCCCTCCACAAGGGCAGGGCAGCCTCCTGGAAGCTAACTTCTCATGGGCTGAAAATTGGATTAAAAATCCAATTTAATTCATTTCTTCACCAAATCAAAAGCCCACCCAAATTCCAAAATCCAAGAAGAGAAAGTGTATAAATAGGAGATAGTTTAATGTAATTAGGACCCTTCTTTTGATTTTTGGAATTTTTACATTTTGAAACTTCATTTTCTCTGAGAGCTTTGAACTGAGATTTGAGAGAATTGGGAAGGAGAATTGATCTCTCTTCTTCCTCGTTCTTGCTTGAGCATTTTTACTTTTCTTGTAGGAGTCTTGGGTGTGAAGAATTGAGGAATTTCTATCTCAATCTCCATTCAAGATCTCTTTAATTTCTCTTCTGCATAATTGAGTTCAATTACATTTCCTTTACTGTTTCAGTCTTTAATTTCTCTTTACTTGCTTTGTGAACTTGGATCTAGGAAGGCAATTGAGATCTAGACTCTGCTATCTAGTCTCTGAAATCCTGAGATCTGATTTTCTTTATGGTTCTACTGCTGAACCACTGTTGCATTCAAATTTCCATTTCTGTTTGAGATCTAGTCTATTTCAATTCATCTCTTGTTTAGTTAATTGTTGCAATTTAATTTCCCTTCCTTAAATTTTGAATTCCCAGTCCTCAAATCCCTTTTTCCATTCAAGCAATTTATATTTCTTGCACTTTAAGTTACTGCAATTTACATTTCTTACACTTTAAGTTTCAGTCATTTAATTTCTTGTTCTTTAAGATTCAGCACCTTTACTTTCAGTTCTCTTTAATTTCTGCAATTCATCCCTCTCGCTTTACATTTCCTGCTATTTACTTACTGTTGGATACAAAATCACTCAACCAATACTTGATTCGCTTGACTAAATCAACCACCGAACTAAAATTGCTCAATCCTTCAATCCCTGTGGGATCGACCTCACTCCCGTGAGTTTTATTACTTGATGCGACCCGGTACACTTGCCGGTGAGTTTTGTGTTAGATCGTTTTCCACCCATCACCTATTAAGGATCCAAAAGAATCTGAGGCTCATATAGAGACCATAGAGATTCCATTAAATCTCCTTCTGCCAATCATGAGCTCTGAATACTATTCTTCCTTTGAAGAGGATGAAGATGTGACTGGAGAGCAAGTTGCTCAATACTTAGGAGCTATCATGAAGCTGAATGCCATGTTGTTTGGTAATGAGACTTGGAAAAGTGAACCTCCCTTGCTCATTAATGAACAAGATACCTGGATTCAACAAATTTTACCTCAAAAGAGACAAGATCCTGGCAAGTTCTTAATACCTTGTACCATAGGCACCATGACCTTTGAAAAGGCTCTATGTGATCTAGGGTCAGGGATAAATCTTATGCCACTCTCTGTAATGGAGAAGCTGGGGATCATTGAGGTACAACCTGCCTTGTTCTCATTACAATTGGCAGACAAGTCATTGAGACAAGCTTATGGAATAGTAGAGGACGTGTTAGTAAAGGTTGAAGGCCTTTACATCCCTGCTGATTTCATAATCTTAGAGACTAGGAAGGAAGAGGATGAATGCATCATCCTTGGAAGACCTTTCCTAGCTATAGCAGGAGCTGTGATAGATGTCAACAGAGGTGAATTAGTCCTTCAATTGAATGGGGACTACCTTGTGTTTAAGGCACATGGCCATCCCTCTGTGACAAAAGAGAGTAAGCATGAAGAGCTTCTCTCAGTTCAGAGTCAAGAAGAGCCCCCACAGTCAAACTCTAAGTTTGGTGTTGTGAGGCCACAACCAAATTCTAAGTTTGGTGTTAAGATCCCATATCCAAACTCTAAGTTTGGTGTTGGGACTATACAATATTGACCTGATCACCTTTGTGGCTCCATGAGAGCCACTGTCAAGCTATTGACATTAAAGAAGCGTTTGTTGGGAGGCAACCCAATTTTATTTATCTTATTTTATTTTATTGTTATTTTGTGTTTTATTAGGTACATGATCATGTGGAGTCACGAAAAAAATATAAAAATTAAAAACAGAATCAAAAATAGCAGAAGAAAAAATCACACCCTAGTGGAAGCACAGACTGGCGTTCAATGCCAGTAAGGAGCATCTGGCTGGCGTTCATCGCCAGAACAGAGCATGAAACTGGCGCTGAACGCCAGAAACAAGCAACATTCTGGCGTTTGAATGCCAGGAATGTGCCTAGAGGAAAAGCTGGCGCTGAACGCCAGTAACAAGCATGAAACTGGCGTTCAACGCCAGAAACATGTTACATGTGGGCGTTGAACGCCCAGAATGTGCACCACTCTGCGTTTAAATGCCAGAATGGTGTGCAAAGGCATTTTACATGCCTATTTGGTGCAGGGATGGAATTCCTTGACACCTCAGGATCTGTGGACCCCACAGGATCCCCACCTACTATATTCCCACCTTACCTCCTAATCCTATTTTACTCTTCCCCATGTCACACTTCCCAAAAACCCTTCACCAATCACCTCAATCTCTCTTCTCAATCACCTATTCACCACTCACATCCACCCACTCTTCCCCATAAACCCCACCTACCTTCAAAATTCAAAAATATTTTCCCACCCAATCCCACCCTAAATGGCCGAACCTACCCTCTCCCCTCTCCCTATATATACCCTTCCATTCTACTTCATTTTCACACAACACTACCCCCTCTACTATACCTTGGCCGAATCCATCTCCCCTCACTCTCCTCTAATTTCTTCTTCTTCTTCTCTTCTTTCTTCTTTTGCTCGAGGGCGAGCAATATTTTAAGTTTGGTGTGGTCAAAGCACAATCTTTTTTGTTTTCCACTACCATCAATGGCACCTAAGGCCGGAGAATCCTCTAGAAAAGGAAAAGGGAAGACAAAAGCTTCCACCTCTGAGTCATTGGAGATGGAAAGATTCATTCCCAAGAGCCATCAAGACCACTTCTATGATGTTGTGGCAAAGAAGAAGGTGATCCCTGAGGTCCCTTTCAAGATCAAGAAAAATGAGTACCCGGAGATCCGACATGAAATCCGAAGAAGAGGTTGGGAAGTCCTAACCAACCCCATGCAACAAGTTAGAATCTTAATGGTTCAAGAGTTCTATGCCAATGCATGGATCACTAGGAACCATGATCAAAGTATGAACCCGAGTCCAAAGAATTATCTCACAATGGTTCGGGGGAAATACTTAGATTTTAGTCCGGAAAATGTAAGGTTGGCATTCCACTTGCCCATGATGCAAGAAGATGAACGCCCTTACACTAGAAGGGTCAACTTTAATCAAAGGTTGGACCAAGTCCTTACAGACATATGTGTGGAAGGAGCTCAATGGAAGAGAGACTCCAAAGGCAAGCCAGTTCAACTAAGAAGACTGGACCTCAAGCCTGTGGCTAGAGGATGGTTGGAGTTCATTCAATGCTCCATCATTCCCACTAGCAATCGATCTGAAGTTACTGTGGATCAGGCCATCATGATTCATAGCATCATGATTGGAGAGGAAGTAGAAGTTCATGAGGTCATCTCCAATGAAATCTACAAAATAGCCGACAAGCCCTCAACCATGGCAAGGCTAGCTTTTCCTCACTTTATTTGCCATCTATGTTACTCAGCTGGAGTTATCATAGAAGGAGACATCTCCATTGAAGAGGATAAGCCCATCACCAAGAAGAGGATGGAGCAAGCAAGAGAGACCCTTCACGGTTCTCAAGAGATGCATGAGGAAGCTCATCATCAAGAAATCCCTGAGATGCCTCAAGGGATGCACTTTCCTCCCAACAACTATTGGGAACAACTCAACACCTCCTTAGAAGATTTGAGCTACAATGTTGAACAATTAAGGGTGGAACATCATGAGCACTCCATCATTCTCCATGAAATAAGAGAAGATCAAAGAGCAATGAGGGAGGAGCAACAAAGGCAAGGAAGGGACATAGAAGAACTTAAGGACATTCTTGGTCCTTCAAGAAGAAGACGCCACTAAGGTGGATTCATTCCTTGTTCTTATTTCTTTCTGCTTTTCGGTTTTTATGTTGTGTTTATCTATGTTTTATGTCTCTACTTCATGATCATTAGTAGTTAGTAACTATGTCTTAAGGCTATGAATAAATTCCATTAATCCTTCACCTCTCTTAAATGAAAAATGTTTTAATTCAAAAGAACAAGAAGTACATGAAATTTGAATTTATCCTTGAATTTAATTTAATTATATTGATGTGGTGACAATACTTTTTGTTTTCTGAATGAATGATTGAACAGTGCATATGTCTTTTGATAATGTTGTTTATGAATGTTAAAACTTTGGCTCTTGAAAGAATGATGAACAAAGAGAAATGTTATTGATAATCTGAAAAATCATAAAATTGATTCTTGAAGTAAGAAAAAGCAGTGAAAAAGCAAAAAGCTTGCGAAAAAAAATAGAAAGAAAAAGAAAAAGCAAGCAGAAAAAGCCAATAGCCCTTAAAACTAAAAGGCAAGGGTAAAAAGGATCCAAGGCTTTGAGCATCAATGGATAGGAGGGCCCAAGGAAATAAAATCCAGGCTTAAGCGGCTAAATCAAGCTGTCCCTAACCATGTGCTTGTGTCATGAAGGTCCAAGTGAAAAGCTTGAGACTGAGTGGTTAAAGTTGTGATCCAAAGCAAAAGAGTGTGCTTAAGAGCTCTGGACACCTCTAACTGGGGACTCTAGAAAAGCTAAGTCACAATTTGAAAAGGTTCACCCAGTTATGTGTCTGTGGCATTTGTGTATCCGGTGGTAATACTGGAAAACAAAATGCTTAGGGCCACGGCCAAGACTCATAAGTAGCTGTATTCAAGAATCAGCATGCTTAACTAGGAAAGTGAATAACACTATCCGAAATTCTAAGTTCCTAGAGAAGCCAATCATTCTAAACTTCACAGGAAAAAGTGAGATGCCAAAACTGTTCAGAAGCAAAAAGCTACAAGTCCTGCTCATCCAATTAGAATTAATATTCATTGATATTCTGAATTTCTAGTATATTCTCTTCTTTTTAACCTATTTGATTTTCAGTTGCTTGGGGACAAGCAACAATTTAAGTTTGGTGTTGTGATGAGCGGATAATTTATACGCTTTTTGGCATTATTTTTAGGTAGTTTTTAGTAAGTTTAAGCTACTTTCAGGGACGTTTTCATTAGTTTTTATGTTAAATTCACATTTCTGGACTTTACTATGAGTTTGTGTATTTTTTTGTAATTTCAGGTAATTTCTGGCTGAAAGTGAGGGACTTGAGCAAAACTCTGAAAAAGGCTGACAAAAGGACTGCTGATGCTGTTGGAATCTGACCTCCCTTCACTCAAAATGGATTTTCTGGAGCTACAGAACTTCAAATGGCGCGCTCTCAACGGCGTTGGAAAGTAGACATCCAGAGCTTTCCAGCAATATATAATAGTCCATACTTTATTCGGAAATTGACGGCGTAACTTGGCGTTGAACGCCAAGTACATGCTGCTGTCTGGAGTTAAACGCCAGAAACACGTCATGATCCGGAGTTGAACGCCCAAAACACGTTATAACTTGGAGTTTGATGTGTGGAAAACGGTCCAACACAAAACTCACCAGCAAGTGTACCGGGTCACATCAAGTAATAAAACTCACGGGAGTGAGGTCGATCCCACAGGGATTGAAGGATTGAGCAATTTTAGTTTAGTGGTTGATTTAGTCAAGCGAATCAAGTATTGGTTGAGTGGTTTATCATTAACAGAAACTAAATTGCTTGGAATGTAAAGGGAGAGGGGAAAATTGCAGTAAATTAAAGAGCAGGAAAGTAAAAGATGCTGAATCTTAAAGAACAAGAAATTAAATGACTGAAACTTAAAGTGCAAGAAATGTAAATTGCAGTAACTTAAAGTGCAAGAAATATAAATTGCTTGAATGAAAAAGGGATTTGAGGATTGGGATTTTAGAATTCAAACGAGGGAAATTAAATTGCAACAATTAATAAAACAGAAGATGAATTGGAATAAACTAAATCTCAAACAGAAATGGAAATTAACTTGCGGCAGGGGTTCACAGAAGAACCAAAAAGACAAATGGGATCTCAGGACTCAAGAGACTAGATAGCAGAGTCTAGATCTCAATTGCCTTCCCAGATCCAAGTTCACAAAGCAATTAACAATAAATTAAAGAAGAAGCAGTAAAGGTAATGTAATTGAACTCAATTATGCAGAAGAGAAATTAAAGAGATCTTGAATGGAGATTGAGACAGAAATTCCTCAATTCTTCATACCCAAGACTCAAACAAGAAAAGTAAAAATTGCTCAAGCAAGAACGAGGAAGAAGAGAGATCAATTCTCCTCCCCAATTCCCTGAAATCTCAGTGCCTAGCTCTCAATGAAGTTTTCAAGAGAAGGTTCAAAAGTCAAAAAAAAAAAAGAGAAGGTTCAAAGCTAAAAAAAAAGTCCTAATTACATCAAACTATCTCCTATTTATACACTTTCTATTCTTGGATCTTGGGATTTGGATGGGCTTTTGATTTGGTGAAGAAATGAATTAAATTGGATTTTTAATCCCATTTTCAGCCCAAGAAAAATTTCTTCCAGGAGGCTGCCCTGCCCTTGTGGAGGGCAGGGCAGAAAATGGTGTGTGTGGCCCTCGTGCGTGCGTGTTGGTGCGTGTGGTGCTGCCCTGCCCTTGTGGAGGGCAGGGCAGAGTTTTTTGGTGCGCCAGATTCTGCTGCCCGTGCGTGCTGTTGCTGCCGAAGCTCCCTTGGTGCGTGCCAATCTGGTGCGCTGGTTGTGCACCATAAAATGTTGCCTTGCCCTCGCGGAGGGCAGGGCAATGTTTCCAAAAGTGAAGTTCCAAGTTCGAAACTTGGTGGAGGCGCACGCTGCTTCTTTTCCTTGGTTTTCTTGGCACCAAAGTCACGCCTAGTTCCTTACTTCCTCATGGTGCCGTGTTCGATTCATGGAGAATGAAAGCAAGCTTGTTTTCTTTTTGTTTGAACGCTACTCCTTCCCTCCTTGTCCTTGGGTTCGAAATCCATAGGAAGCACTAGGAAGCAATTTCCTTTGAATTATTCTTGATTGGAGCCCGATATTGCTCTTGAGGAGGGCAGGGCAGAGTTTTTGCTCTCCTTGATCCTTGGCATCAATTTGTGCTCCGCCCTTGTTGTGGGCAGGGCAGTGTTGCTTCTCAAAGCTTGTTTCATTATGTTGCCCTCCTGGAGGGCAGTGTGCCATTGTGGAGGGCAATGTTTGCTTCCTCCCTTCCATGCGCCACACTCTTTTCTCCTTGGGTCACGCTTTCTTAAGCCACGTTTTTCCTTTTTTTCTTTCTTTCTTCACCTACAAGAAACCAAAACAACCACTCAAAGTATCTCTAAATTCACAAGGTTTATAATTCATTAAAAATCAATTAATTCTTGCTCAAACCTCATGATTTAGCATCAATTTAATGTTGGTTGCTTGATTTAAAGAAGTTATGCATTTTCATTCCAAATCACTTACTTAGGATGCAAGAAAGTGCATAAAAACTAATAAAACAAGTGAAATTAGCTTGAAAAATGGGTATATGATGACTTGTCATCACAACACCAAACTTAAATCTTGCTTGTCCCCAAGCAAGCATCAAAACTAAGAGAAAATGAAATGCACAAGAAGAGAAAACATATCCTTATTAGGCATATAGCAGAACTTAGTTTATGGAGTGTTTATGCAGACAATGACAACCCAAGTTATTATTTGCTGTTACATAATATACATCTTTCCTCAAAGGCTTACTAAACTTGCTGTTATAAGGTTTACTCTTTAATTACTCCCTTGCTAACTTTTCTTTTCTTATGTTGCCTAACAAGCTTATTATTCTTTTGGAGGTTTGGTGTCTAATGTTGTAGTAGTAGCCTTTGGCTTTATTTTTACTCAACATCTTTCCACCACAGACACATGGCTCACTATTTCCTCCTAGGATCATTGATGCCCATAATCTCTTTGGATAACTAAATGTTCTTTATCTAAGTTGCTCTTTATTGTGGACTTTCAATTGGCCATCCCAAATCAGTTGATCTAAGTGACCAGGTTTTAAAATACCCCTTAGAATTTACTTATCCAAGCATATCCTAGTACAAGAACACCACAGGCATATGTCCTAGGGTCCAAGCTATTGGTGTCCAACCTTTATTCTTTGTTTTTCTTGCCACATTGGCTTTTTCTTCTTCCTTTTCTTTCTGTTTTATTTTCTTTTGTTCTCAAGGGTTTTTCTTTATTGATAGGAACCTTTATAACAGCAAGCTAGCTCACGCTTCAATGAAAATGATACTATGCAGCAATTATTTCATGAGTTAGGCATTTAATCAGACACATATACCACCATTAACTTCCATTCTACTTATGCAACATTAGATATTTACTTTCCAATTCAAACAATTCTCTTTTATTCAAGCTTATGGGAAACAAAACAAAATTCAGCTAGGTGATGGATGACAAGCAATATGCAGATTTAGCATACTTAATCAAACAACTTCACTTGCAACTAGATAAACACTTTAGCAGGATATATAATGGTTTCCATGTTCAAAACAATTCACAGCAGCAAGGATTAAGTTTAGATACAACCTTTGAAGTTGCAGCCCTTTGATTCTTCCTTCTGTTGTGTTTTCTTTGAGTTAAGATGCACAATATCTTCAATTGTTGACTCATGTCCTGCATAATTCTCAAAGTTGCTTGCTTCTCAAGCCCTTAATTACATGGTTAGTATGCATAAATTGACTGTGGCTTTTGGCTTTATTTAGGTGTTGGGGACACCAAACTTAATTGCTTGCCACTGCCTCTTATGCAACAAGTTAACCATATGTGAAACCTTGTGTCCTTGCTAAAGGTTATGGAATTAAAGCTAGAAAGCAGTTAAATAGTTGGATAATTTGTTTGATTGCTTAGAGCTAGAATTATGTAAGAAGTGAGAATGTGTTTTTAAATGAGATTTTTGGTGGAACACCAAACTTAGAATCTTTCATTCTCCCTTAAGTTATTTTGGTGTGCAACACCAAACTTAGCTTCTTGCAATCCATACCAATTACTCAACATTTTTATTGAAAAAGCTATGAAAAGAAAACTACTCAGGTTGGGTTGCCTCCCAACAAGCACTTCTTTATTGTCACTAGCTTGACATCCTCCATTCTGCTGATCATGAAGATTGAAAATCACAGTGCCTTAGCTTGTCTTTCTTTACGGTGAACTTCCTTCCGGTTTCCTCTTTGATGACCTCTATGAATTCCTATGGAAGGATCTTAGTCACAATGTAGTGATCAGACAGCTGTGGGGACACCTTCATGGTTTGACTGTTTATCATTACTCTATCCCCTAGTGAGAATTTTCCAGTGGAGATTTTCTACTTTTCTTTAATTCTATCCTCTGTCTCTCCTTGTAAGAATTCCTTGTTGTGTTTTTCTTGGCTGGTACTTTCTTTGTCCAAGGTTTTCTTACTTTCCTCTATGATCTTTTTCCATCCTTCCTTCTTTACAGCATCTTCGTTGTTAGTTGGTTTGTCTTCAGTGGCTCTAGGGAGAGTATTTGCCCTCTTCTCACCCATTCCTGCAAAATGCTTCACCAGTTGAGCTATTTGCCCCTCAATTCTTCTGATTAAAATCTCTTGGTTCTTTGTTATCTCCTTTTGATGGTTCATCATTCTCTCCATTAAGATCTCCAAGTTAGTGATCCTCTGAGAGTCTTGTGAGATTGGTTGGTTGTGGGATGTTAAGGTTGGAAGGGTGGGTGTTGTGGTGGCATGTAGTGGTTGTTATTACTATAATGGCATTTTTGTTGGTTTGTGAAGCTGGGGTTGTTATAATTGAAGTCCCTTGGTTCGTGATTTTGGTACTCGGTTCTTCTCCAGTTGGATTGAGTTTGGAAGTGTCTGTTTTGTGAGTATTGGCCTTGATTGGTATTAGTAGGTGAGTGATGTTGGTTGTTTGTGGTCATGGATTTGCCCTGGTTGAAATTTCCTTGTTCTTGATTTTGAGACTCTCTTATTCTCAGATAAGAATGGGGTCTCCATGGTGGGAATTGGGCATTCACTGCAGCAGATTGCAGGCAATCAACTTTTCTATCTCTCAGCTCCATGTGTTGCTGTGCTTGATGGTGCATTTGTTTGTTCAGGTTTTTGAATGCATTCACTCCTTCAATATTCATCACTTCTTTTTCTGAGATTACATTCTGTGGTTTCTCAAATGAGTGTTGGTTGTTGACTCCTTTGTTATTGAAATTTGCAATTCCTTGAGCAGTTGTTGTTGCTTTGAGTAGGCCATCTGAGAAGTAGTACACTGCTTTTCTTGTTTCTAGGGTTAATCCTTCATAGAAAGCTCAGAAGCCCACTTTATCAGTAGCTTTCTTGTATCTTTCCCATGCCTTGAAGAGTGGTTCTTCTTCTTCTTGTGTGAATGGATATTCCCCCTCTTCCAGCTTGATGATCTGTCGGGATGAGGAGAATTTGGCAAGAAATTTTGTGACCAAATCATCCCAACTAGTGATACTTCCTTGGGGAAAAGTTTTAAGCCATTGTGCAGCTTCACCCCTTAATGAGAAAGGGAATAACAAGATCTTATAAGTGTCATGATCTAGACCATCAGTTTTGACAGCACTACAAGTCTTCAGAAAAGTGGATATGTGCTGTTGAGGATCCTCCAATGGATTTCCGTCGTAGGAACAATTGTTCTTGATTAGTGTAATGAGTGGTGACTTCATGTCATGCTATTCTTCATCTGCAGAGACTTCTTTTCCAATGATAGTCTTTCTTCTGACTTCCCTATTTTCCTGTGGCATGCAAACAATCAGGAGGAACAAATAGCAGCACTCTTGAGAATTGAGTGCAGTTAGTTGAGACAAACTCTCAAACAGTTAGTGAGTTGATAGAGGCAAATTTTCAAACAGTTAGTGTGTTAGTCAAAATTAAAGAAACAGGAAAGAAAAAGTGCTTGATCTAGATCTCCACTTCACTTAATCATTGTCAATCTATTTCAATCCCCGGCAACGGCGCCAAAAACTTGATGTGTGGAAAACAGTCCAACACAAAACTCACCGGCAAGTGTACCGGGTTGCATCAAGTAATAAAACTCACGGGAGTGAGGTCGATCCCACAGGGATTGAAGGATTGAGCAATTTTAGTTTAGTGGTTGATTTAGTCAAGCGAATCAAGTATTGGTTGAGTGGTTTATCATTAACAGAAACTAAATTGCTTGGATTGTAAAGGGAGAGGGGAAAATTGTAGTAAATTAAAGAGCAGGAAAGTAAAAGATGCCGAATCTTAAAGAACAAGAAATTAAATTACTGAAACTTAAAGTGCAAGAAATGTAAATTGCAGTAACTTAAAGTGCAAGAAATATAAATTGCTTGAATGAAAAGGGAATTTGAGGTTTGGGATTTCAGAATTCAAACGAGGGAAATTAAATTGCAACAATTAATAAAACAGAAGATGAATTGGAATAAACTAAATCTCAAATAGAAATGGAAATTAACTTGCAGCAGGGGTTCACAGAAGAACCAAAAAGAAAAATGGGATCTCAGGACTCAAGAGACTAGATAGCAGAGTCTAGATCTCAATTGCCTTCCCAGATCCAAGTTCACAAAGCAATTAACAAGAAATTAAAGAAGAAGCAGTAAAGGTAATGTAATTGAACTCAATTATGCAGAAGAGAAATTAAAGAGATCTTAAATGGAGATTGAGACAGAAATTCCTTAATTCTTCATACCTAAGACTCAAACAAGAAAAGTAAAAATTGCTCAAGCAAGAACGAGGAAGAAGAGAGATCAATTCTCCTCCCCAATTCCCTGAAATCTCAGTGCCTAGCTCTCAATGAAGTTTTCAAGAGAAGGTTCAAAAGTCAAAAATAAAAGAGAAGGTTCAAAGCTCAAAAAAAAAAGTCCTAATTACATCAAACTATCTCCTATTTATACACTTTCTATTCTTGGATCTTGGAATTTGGATGGGCTTTTGATTTGGTGAAGAAATAAATTAAATTGGATTTTTAATCCCATTTTCAGCCAAAGAAAAATTGCTTCCAGGAGGCTGCCCTGCCCTTGTGGAGGGCAGGGCAGAAAATGGTGTGTGTGGCCCTCGTGCGTGCGTGTTGGTGCGTGTGGTGCTGCAGGATGCTGCCCTGCGCCAGATTCTGCTGCCTGTGCGTGCTGTTGCTGCCGAAGCTCCCTTGGTGCGTGCCAATCTGGTGCGCTGGCTGTGCACCACAAAATGCTGCCCTGCCCTCGCGGAGGGCAAGGCATGTTTCCAAAAGTGAAGTTCCAAGTTCGAAACTTGGTGGAGGCGCACGCTGCTTCTTTTCCTTGGTTTTCTTGGCACCAAAGTCACGCCTAGTTCCTTACTTCCTCATGGTGCCGTGTTCGATTCATGGAGAATGAAAGCAAGCTTGTTTTCTTTTTGTTTGAACGCTGCTCCTTCCCTCCTTGTCCTTGGGTTCGAAACCCATAGGAAGCACTAGGAAGCAATTTCCTTTGAATTATTCTTGATTGGAGCCCGATATTGCTCTTGAGGAGGGCAGGGCAGAGTTTTTGCTCTCCTTGATCCTTGGCATCAATTTGTGCTCCGCCCTTGTTGTGGGCAGGGCAGTGTTGCTTCTCAAAGCTTGTTTCATTATGTTGCCCTCCTGGAGGGCAGTGTGCCCTTGTGGAGGGCAATGTTTGCTTCCTCCCTTCCATGCGCCACACTCTTTTCTCCTTGGGTCACGCTTTCTTAAGCCACGTTTTTCCTTTTTTTCTTTCTTTCTTCACCTACAAGAAACCAAAACAACCACTCAAAGTATCTCTAAGTTCACAAGGTTTATAATTCATTAAAAATCAATTAATTCTTGCTCAAACCTCATGATTTAGCATCAATTTAATGGTGGTTGCTTGATTTAAAGAAGTTATGCATTTTCATTCCAAATCACTTACTTAGGATGCAAGAAAGTGCATAAAAACTAATAAAACAAGTGAAATTAGCTTGAAAAATGGGTATATGATGACTTGTCATCAGAGTTCAACTCCAAGAAAAGCCTCAGCTCGTGGATAGATCAAGCTCAGCCCAAACAGACACCAAGTGGACCCCGGAAGTGGATTTATGCATCAATTACTTACTCATGTAAACCCTAGTAGCTAGTCTAGTATAAATAGGATAATTATACTATTTTATTAGACATCTTTGGTCTTAGTTTTGTTTTATTCTTCATCTTAGGAGGCTATTGATCACGTTTTAGGGGGTTGGCCACTCGGCCATGCCTGAACCTTTCACTTATGTATTTTCAACGGTGGAGTTTCTACACACCATAGATTAAGGGTGTGGAGCTCTGCTGTACCTCAAGTTTCAATACAATTACTATTACTTTCTATTCAATTCTCTTTTATTCTTATTCCAAGATATACGTTGAACAACACTTTGATGAATGTGATGATCTGTGACACTCATCATCATTCTCAACAGAATTTTCGTTGAACAACCACTTCCGTTTGACTCTAGGCCGGGCGCATATCTCTTAGATTCCCCAACAGAATTTTCGTGGTATAAGCTAGATAGATGGCGGCATTCATGGGGATCCGGAAAGTCTAACCTTGTCTGTGGTATTCTGAGTAGGATCCCGGGATCCGGAAAGTCTAACCTTGTCCGTGGTATTCCGAGTAGGATTCCGGTATTGAATGACTGTGACGGGCTTCAAACTCGCGATTGCTGGGCGTGATGACAAACGCAAAAGGATCAATGGATCCTATTCCAGCATGATCGAGAACCAACAGCTGATTAGCCGTGCTGTGACAGAGTATTTGGATCATTTTCACTGAGAGGATGGGATGTAGCCATTGTCAAGGGTGATGCCTCCAGACGATTAGCCGTGCAGTGACAGTGCATAGGACCATTTTTCCGAGAGGACTAAAAGTAGCCATTGATGATGGTGATGCCCTACATACAGCTTGCCATGGAAAGGAGTAAGAAGGATTGGATGAAAGCAATAGGAAAGTAGAGATTCGAGAGGATTTTAGCATCTCCACACGCCTATCTGAAATTCCCACTATTGATCTACATAAGTATTTCTATCCTTTTTTATTTTATTTATCTTTTAATTATCTAATCCAATTATATTTGACCCTATGAATCCACTTAACTGAGATTTACAAGGTGACCATAGCTTGCTTCATACCAACAATCTCTGTGGGATCGACCCTTACTCACGTAAGGTATTACTTGGATGACCCAGTACACTTGCTGGTTAAGTTGAACGGAGTTGTATCCACACATAGTTGAAAAAGCAATGAATTTTACAAAATACAATAACAAAGGAATCACAATTTCGTCCACCAATCACCATAGGGATCTCAGAAAAGTGAGTGGTGGGCAAGACGTAGTGAGCGAAGATCATCTGCCAAGTCTTGGCCTCCTTGTTCAAGTGTGCAAAGAGCATCCCTTTGGGCTTTGTGTTGCCCGAGTCCATCACCCAAGTGGCATCTGGTAAACCAATCATGTGCCTAAGCACCTCATAGTCGAAGGTCATGCTCTCAATAGCTATCTCAGCCTGCTGATGAGCACAGGTGCCATCAGTAAGATGTCGGCACTGCAATGCCTCCTCTATGGCTGACTCAGTGATCATAACCTCCCTACCCCTCAACTGAACTAAATCTAAAGTAGGACGGAAGAAGTTGCAATAGAATTCCTTAACCCAAGAAATGTTGATATCTCCCAAATCTCTATCAACAAAGACCATACCTAACTCTAGGATGCGACTAGTAATGGCTCGTCTCACATCATTGGGTAGGAGTAATCTCTTCTCAGTATTCAGCTTTGTCTTCTGATAGTTTTGGAAGCGAAGCTCACAGTAAAGATTGGGAAACTTTGTTGGATTGGTAGAAGGTAGCAACTGATTTTCCTTTTCTTCTTCATTCAACGGATTCTTAGCATAATTCTTGTAAATGGAGGGAATAGAGGGTGTAGAATGTTTTCTTTTCTTGGAGGTAGTGGCTATGGCTTTTCCTTTATCCGACATCCTGAAAAGTATAATAGAATATAAGCAATGAAGCACTTAGCATGAAACAAGGAAAACATGTTCAGGATATGAGATGGATGATAAGCAATCATGATGTGAACTAAACTTGAAAACTGATGCCAGGACATCTTGGCCAGTTTCACTGACCTTTCTTTACTGTTTTTAGGGTAGTTTCATGCATTTTCTTAAGAAATAAGATAGTTTGGGTGGATATTCACTTACATCTTGATTCAAGCATACATTGTGCACTTTACATGATTTCATGAGAATTTTGCATGAATTATATGACAAATTGGATGATGCATGACTCATGACTTGTACTAGAACTTTGATGCACTTTGTTGCTTGATTTCAGGACAAAAGAAGGAAAGAAGAACCACGTTAGCAGCCATGTTAGTTTAGCTAACGTGACATCTAACGTGGAATGGGAGCTAGCTTGCAAAGTTAGTGAGAAAGGTAATCACCAATAACGCCCTCGAAGCCATCATAGCCCACGTTAAGAGTCACGTTAACTAAGTTAACGTGAACTCTAATGTGGAAGAAGACAACAAGGCCAACGTTAGTGACACTCTCCTTTGTCACTAACGTTGGACCAAGCTCATAATTGGCCACGTTAACTTAGTTAACGTGGACTCTAATGGTAAGAAGCGAAAGAGAAGCCAACGTTAGTGACATTCACCTTTGTCACTAATGTTGGCCAAGCCTCCATAAGCCACATTAACTCCCACGTTAACTTAGTTAACGTGGAAGCTAACGTGGAGAGAGCAATTGATCGACAACGTTAGTGACACTTACCTTTGTAACTAACGTTGGGATGAACACCTAAGAGCCACCATGAGCAACGTTAACTCCCACGTTAACTTTGTTAATGTAGAAGCTAACGAGGATAAAGAGATGATGAGCCAACGTTAGTGACACTCACCTTTGTCACTAACGTTGGAGATGGCTAGCATTACTACGTTAGAAGCCACGTTAACCTAGATAACGTGGACTCTAGCGTGGGAAGTAGGGGCACATTGGAACGTTAGTGACAAAGGTAAGTGTCACTAACGTTCTCGGGACCAAGAGGCAACGTTAGTGGTCACATTAGTGCCACTAACGTTGAAGTCAACGTGATCATATTTGGGTGAGAAACGTTAGTGAAAAAGGTGATTGTCACTTAACGTTCTCGAACCCACACTTTCACTTAACGTTGACACCACTAACGTCCTAAGCCAAAGTCCCTGCCTACTTCACATTTTCTCTCTGTAAGCAAAGCTAAGCCCAATAAAGAAGATAACTGCTTCAAACTCAAGATCCAAGAGGCCCACACCCAAGATTTGAAGAACCAACTAGAAGATCATAAGAGTAGTATATATAGGAGTAGCTTTGAATTAGAAAGAGGTTGAAACTTTAGGGAGCCTTGGGCATAGAACTACTCTCTGTATTTACTTTCTCTGCAACTTCTAGTTTTATTTTCATGATGTATTCTCCATTTTTGTTTTCAATTTTCAGAGCTATGAACAACTAAACCTCTTTCATTGGGTTAGGAAGCTCTGCTGCAATTTGATGGATCAATATTAGTTTTCATTCTTATTCTTTTATCTTTTCTCTTGATTTTACTAGAAAGCTTTCAATCTTCATTCAATTGGGTAGTTATCTTGGAAAAGAAACTATTCATATTTGGATCTCTTCGGAACCTTGGAAGAGGAATGAAGAGATCATGCTAGAAATGCTTTCTCATGCTGGATCAAATTAGGTTTGGATGGATATGTGACTATAATCCTACCAATACTTGATTTGGGAATGCATGTGGTATAATTAGTGACCATACTTCATCTCTTCTCATGAGCAATTGACCAAGGAATTGGCTATTGATCAATATTTGAGAGATTGGATTACCAAGGAATTGGAATTCGATCATTTAAGATTGCCAAGGAGATCAATGAATGCATTGATTGAGGGAGAGATGAAAATGAATTTGATCCGGAGAATGCAACATCTCCTAAGCCCAATGAACTCCCCATTTCTGATCTTACCCATTCTCTTTAATTTCTGCCATTTACTTTTATGAGCATTTCCCCATTCCCATTTAAGATTCTGCAATTTATTTTCTGTCATTTACATTCAGCTCTTTATTTCTAGCATTTACTTTTTCTGCTATTTACCTTTCTGCAATTTAATGTTCTGCAATTCTCAAGTCAAATTCTGGTTCGCTCAACTAAAACATTCCTCTAATTAAAGTTGCTTGATCAAATCAATCTATGTGGGATTCGACCTCACTCTATAGTGAGTTTTTACTTGACGACAATTCGGTACACTTGCCGAAGGAAGATTTGTTACTAGACGGATTTTCCACGCATCAAGTTTATGGCGCCGTTGCCGGGGATTGATTTTGTATCAACAATGATTAAGTTGGAGGATAACTAGATTGAGTAAAATTTTTTTTATTTTTTTATTTTGCTGATTTAAATTTCTGTTTGAGCAATTTACTTTCAGTTTTAGTTGTTTTCCTCCCATTCCTTTACCCTTTTATTCCAGTTGTTTTACAATCTTTTTTCACTCACCCACTAACTGTTCGATATATTACATTACTCATACTAACAGCATTTTTTTTAGAATAGTTGCTGCATTTATTTCCCTGCTCGTGCCTTGTTGATTGTATGACAGGGAGAAGAAGCGGGGCTTCAACTTCCTTTGATTCTGAACCTGAGAGGACCTTCCTTAGATTAAGGAGGGAAGCAAGAGGAAAAAGAGTAGTAGGTGCTGAAGAAGAGGAAGAGTACTTTGAACCTAACATGGAAGAGAATTTGGAGAACAACCATGAAGAGGAGGTTCATAATCAAGGACATGCCAACCGTGCTGGGCAAGAAAGGAGGGTCTTAGGATCCTATATCAATCCTAATACTGGAAACTGCGGGAGCAGCATTCAGAAGCCCACCATACATGCCAGCAATTTCGAGCTAAAACCTCAGCTCATCACTCTTGTGCAGAATAATTGCTCATTTGGAGGAGGTGCTCAAGAAGACCCGAACCAACACTTGACCACCTTCTTGAGGATTTGTGACACAGTGAAGTCCAATAGAGTCCACCCAGATGTCTATAGGCTGCTCTTGTTCCCCTTTTCACTCAGGGACAAGGCATCCAAATGGCTTGAATCCTTCCCAAAAGAAAGCCTGACAAATTGGGAGGAGGTAGTGAACAATTTTTTGGCAAAGTTTTACCCCCCTCAAAGGATCAATAGGCTGAGAACTGAAGTGCAGACGTTCAGACAGCAAGATGGGGAGACACTTTATGAAGCTTGGGAAAGGTTCAAAGATGTAACAAGGAGATGCCCACCAGAGATGTTTAATGAGTGGGTCCAACTCCACATCTTCTATGAAGGTCTTTCCTATGAGTCAAAGAAGGCTGTGGATCATTCATCAGGAGGCTCTTTGAACAAGAAGAAAACCATTGAAGAAGCCGTGGATGTCATCGAAATAGTTGCTGAAAATGACTACTTCTATGCCTCTGAAAGAAGTAACATTAGAGGAGTAATGGAGCTGAACCACATGGATGCACCGTTAGCCCAAATCAAGATGATCACCAAGTAGCTAGCAGATCTTACCAAGAAGGTAGAAGAGAACCAAGTTGCAGCAGCCATCACCTCATCACCAACTCAAGAAGGAGTAAACATAGGAGAAGAAGGTGACTGGGAGCAAGCCAACTATGTGGGAAACTCACCTAGACAAGTCCATGATCCATACTCCAAAACTTACAACTCTGGATGGAGAAATCACCCCAACTTCGGATGGGGAAATCAACAAGACCAAGGTCAAGATCAAAGACGTCCAAATCCCAGCAGCATAACTCACCAACATGCCACCCCTAGACCATATCAACACTCACATAACAACCCCTCTCAACACCTATACCAAAGCCAACCTAACCATTCTCATTCCTCCAATTTCAACTCACCATCACCTTCTGATGATAGACTCTCAAGGATTGAGAACTTACTTGAGGGCATATGCAAAGAGATTCAAGACAACAAGGTGTTCTTGGAGGAAGTGCGAGCCAACTTTAAGAACCAGGGAGACACCATCAAGAGGTTGGAATCTCAAGTAGGTTATCTCTCTGAGCAGATTCCCAAACCTACAGACGGATTCCCAAGTGATACGGAGAAAAATTCGAGAGGAGAAACAAAGAAAGTAAGATGGGAAGATTGCAAGATGGTCACTATAAGTGATCAGGAGACCAAGGACAAGCCAAAAAGCTGTCAGAACAACCTGAAGATCAGATACCTCAGCAGAGAAGCAGGAAGAAGATCACCAAGAACCTCAAATCTCACAACAGGAGTTGCTGAGACTCTATGCACCCTTTCCCCAATTACTCAATGGTGCTGTGGAGAAGAGAATATACTCAAGGTTTCTTGATTTGTTTGCATCCCTCCATGTAAGCATCCCATTCATCAAGACCCTCCAACAAATGCCAGCATACATCAAGTATATAAAGGAGCTGCTTCCCAGGAAAAGCTCACTCAAGGGAGGCCAAACTATAGTGATGAATAAGGGGTACAGTGCTCTCATTCAACCAGAATTGCCTACAAAAAGAAAGGACCCAGGGAGTTTCTACATTCTCTGTGCTATAGGAGAAACCATGTTTGATAAAGGACTCTGTGATTTGGGAGCGAGCATCAACTTAATGTCCTTATCCCTTATAAAGAGGCTGCAGATCAATGAGATAATGCCCACAGATGTAGTCATCAGGCTGGCTGACAAAACTCAAAAACAAGCAATAGGAGTGGTGGAAAATGTGTTGGTAAAGGTTGGGAAATACTTCCTCCCGACAGAATTTGTCATATTGGACATGGAAGAGAGTCACACTCACCCAATCATATTGGGAAGAACATTCCAAGCCACGGCCAGAGAACTCATAGATGTGGAGCAAGGGGAGCTCATTCTGAGGATCCATGATGAACAGCTCACCTTCAATATTTTCAAGCACTCAGAAGAAACAGATCAAGAAAATAATGAACCAAAGAAAGATCAATGTGAGATACTAAAGGATGAAACAAGCACTGAAGCACAACCAGCACCTCTGGGAATCCCATCGATTGAGGAACAAGGGAAGCAGCAAATGCCACAGCTCAAAGAGAATCAGGAGGAACCTAAACCACCAGAATCATATGAGACCAGCAACAACATTCCCTTAGAGGAGGAAGTCACAAAGAGTAAGACAACATCACAAGGAACAAAAAAGAAGGTACCAAGGAGGCGGAGGAACAAGAAGATCCCTACCGACAGGGGATAAAGTGATCTCAACTTACTTCCCGGATATCCCCCCAAATCTCCCCACTGTACCATCTCAGTTACCTAAGGTCTTCACTATCAACAGAATTCTCTCCTTGGAACATGTAGAGATTATTAATACAACCACTGGATATAGGTCTACTTCCAGAGGAGAAGACTTGAAGCACTATCAACCTCCCTGATAAAGGAAAAACGTCAAGCTAGTGACGCTAAAGAAGCGCTTCATGGGAGGCAACCCATGCTTTATATGCTTTTAGAAAATAGTGAATAAGTCAATATTCATGAATTCCAACCCAAACTTGACAAATACTTGGTGAAATCCTTATTATGCAGTATATAGTGAAGAACAAGTTTGGTGTTCAAAGCATGCCAAGAGAGCATGAATACAATTCAGAGCATGCCAGTCTTGGAGCTTTGAACAAAACTTTTTCATCACAGTGCTACAAACTAAGTTTGGTGTCATCCAAGGTGCCACCAAGGTGCATATAAGGATACACAGTTACTTAGTTAGTTGGTGTTCATGAGTAAACAATCTAGTTCTTTTTCCTTATCACTTTTGTCAAAAAAAAATTTAGCTTTTTTTTATGATATTAATTATTCTTGATTCTATTTTATAGGAAAAAGGGAAGGAGCATTGAAGGGGATTGATTGAACAATTGAATGAGGAAAGTTTGGACACCACAAAAGGAGGGTACTCCATACGTGCCTCAAAGGAGGATGCATTGGAAAATGTTGCCATGCAACATTGAAAAGGATGAGACCATTGAAGACCGGACAAAATTCTTCATAAAGTTGATGATCCTTGTCCTTTCTCCATGCTTAACCCCATCCATCCATCTCACACTCAAATCATAGATCCAAACCCTTCATTTTGCCCACCACTTCCTTATTTTAGTAGTCCTCCCTCCATACCCCTTCCACATTCCAAATTCCTTTCTTTTGTGCTTCCCTTTTCGGAACTCAGCATCAAAAATACCCTCTTCCACTCTATTTCAACTTCACCAATAATCATTGTATGTCCACAAACTTCATCACCTTCACACATTAACTCCCGATCATGGCATCTCCAAGCTCTAAGAGAAGAAAAGGAAAGGAACCCATGGAGCAATGCACGTATGATGAAAAGAAATTTAGAAGCTTGTACCTTGCGTTACAGAACGGGTGGATGGTTGATAAGGAAATAATTTATGAACTTGGATTTCAAGTCAGAAAAACTGAGTGCCCAGAGATCACAAAGACGGTAGAAAAGAGAAGATGGGAGCTCCTCACTGATCCGGTTGTTAAGGTAAATGCAAATCTTATAAGAGAATTCTATGCAAATGTGGTCCAATATGATAAGGGAGATGAGTCCTATACAAGCTTTGTAAAGGGAAAGACTGTGGATTTCAGTCCCATGAGAGTCATGAGGGCATTAAAGCTACGGTCCAAACCATTCGAAGAGGAGAGTTATCATTCAAGAATGGACAACAGCCCCAATTATGACCAGATTTTGCAAGATATTTGTGTACCAGGCGCTGACTGGGAAAGATATGCTGATGGGAGACCAAGGTTCATCAAGAGAGGAGACCTCACTCCGGAAGTAAAAGGGTGGTTCGAAATAGTGAGGAGATCCATCCTCCCAGCAGGGAACAACTCGGAGGTGAATCTCAAGAGAGCCATAATGGTGCACTGTACACTCAAAGGAGGAGAGATCAAGGTTCATGAACTCATAGCCGCAGGCATTAGAAAGGTGGCAGAGAAAAGCGACTCAAGGGGAAAGTTAGGTTACCCCAGCACTATTTACCGACTATGCGACAAAGCTGGGGTGGTGTTTGAAGATGAGGACCCCGTGTGGATAAAAGAGGGCATTCTAATAACCGTTCAACGGATGCATGCTACCACATCTCCTCTGCCTCAACGGAAGCAAAGGAAGAGGCCAGCCCCTCAAGTAGTAGAAGGACAAGTCTCAGAGGGGCAAGCACCAGCCACTTTTGATATGCACCAACTACAGGAAGCCATTGATGGCCTATCTAGACAATATGTGGAAAGCCCAGGAGCACAGAAAGAGCTGCAATTGCAGATGATGGGGCAACAAGAGGAATCACTCTCAAGATGGATGACTCAACAAGGGGAGTGGCAAAAGCAAATGACGGAGCAACAACTGAGTCAAAGACAACAATGGAGTGAAACCTTCCACAGAATAGAACAAAGGCAAAATGAACAATAAGAATCCATCCAGAAGCTAATCAACATCCAAGCACATCAAGGTGCACACATACATGAGATGCATCGAAAACAAATAGAACAAGCAGAACTATTGGACGAGCAAAGGGCATTCGCAGAAGGAGTTTACATGAGCGAGACTGGGCATCATATAAGCACTCAAGCCAGGCTCGGATACTTTGTAGGACAGCTGCCTATATTGCATCCAAGAATTGCAAGGTATGAAGAAGTGAAGGATGAATTAGCACGAGAAGAAAGACAAAGGGTGGAAGAGAGTCATGAATCAGTGAGGAAGGCACTTGAGGATTGGAAGCAAGCAAGACTGACACGGATACAAGGAAATGCAAGAGGACAAAAAGAAGACAAACAAGAAGGGGAGCATGGGCATCCACACGAGTAAAAGGTGGTGGAGTTCCTTCTTTGGTCCATCTTTTTCTATACTTTAAATAAGGAAGATCTTGTATGAAATAGAACATGCTTCCATGATAGTTTGAATTTTGTTTTCAATTCTGTCTTTAAGTTTCTCACAGCTTAGGTCTATGTTTGCTAGTCTGAATGTCACTGCATCTTTTCCTTACTTAATTGTATGCTTGCCCCTTTTAATCAAATGAAAAGAGAATGACTGTTTTATAAAGGACCAGAGTGGAGCTCATATTATGGAGTAAGTTCCTAAGTTTGTGGTGTAATCATAAGTTAGCTAAGTTGGTTCACCAACAAGGTGGGAGGACAACTATCTGTCATGAATCCTATGCTTTGAACACACCCCATGAGTCTAGCTAAATAACAAGATCCTAATAAGAAAAAGTGAAAGAACAATCAAAGTTAAAGAATAAAAGAAAAAAAATAGCAAGAAAAGAGGCTAGGCACCAAGGGTTTAAGTCTTGAGGAATGTGTTTGTGGTGTTCTTGTACCAAGGATATACTTGGATTACTAAGCTCTCAGGGGTGCTTTATCACCTGGTGAGTCGGGTTAACTAACCCGGGATTATCAGCTGAAAATCCACTATCAAGAGCAATCCTTACAACAGAACATTTAGTAGCCCAAAGAGGTGCTGGGCACCAAGACCTCAAGGAAGGAAAATAAACAAACCATGTGCCTGTTGATGTGTGGAAAACGATCCAACACAAAACCCACTGGCAAGTGTACCGGGTCGCATCAAGTAATAAAACTCACGGGAGTGAGGTCGATCCCACAGGGATTGAAGGATTGAGCAATTTTAGTTTAGTGGTTGATTTAGTCAAGCGAATCAAGTATTGGTTGAGTGATTTTGTATCCAACAGTAAGTAAATAGCAGGAAATGTAAAGGGAGAGGGATGAATTGCAGAAATTAAAGAGAACTGAAAGTAAAGGTGCTGAATCTTAAAGAACAATAAATTAAATGACTGAAACTTAAAGTGCAAGAAATGTAAATTGCAGTAACTTAAAGTGCAAGAAATATAAATTGCTTGAATGGAAAAGGGAGTTGAGGACTGGGAATTCAGAATTTAAGCAAGGGAAATTAAATTGCAGCAATTATCAAAGCAAGAGATGATTTGAATTCTGCCAGATCTCAAACAGAAATGGAAATTAAGTTGCAGCAGTGATTCAGCAGAAGAACCAAAAAGAAAATTGGGTCTCAAGACTCAAGAGACTAGATAGCAAAGTCTAGATCTCAATTGCCTTCCCAGATCCAAGTTCACAAAGCAATTAACAAGAAATTAAAGATTGCAACAATAAGGAAAAGAAATTTAGCTCAGCAGCAGTAAGAAAATGAAATTTAGCTCAATTATGCAGTAGGGAAAACCCAAGAGATCTTGAATGGAGATTGAGACAGAAATTCCTCAATTCTTCACACCCAAGACTCAAACAAGAAAAGTAAAAAGTGCTCAAGCAAGAACGAGGAAGAAGAGAGATCAATTCTCCTTCCCAATTCTCTAAAATCTCCGTTCAAAGCTCTCAAAGAAAATGAAGTCTCAAAATGTAAAAGTTCAAAAATCAAAAGAAGGGTAAAAAGTCAAAAGTAAAAGAAAAGGTCCTAATTACATCAAACTATCTCCTATTTATACACTTTCTATTCTTGGATTTTGGTATTTGGATAGGCTTTTGATTTGGTGAAGAAATGAATTAAATTGGATTTTTAATCCAATTTTCAGCCCATGAGAAAGTAGCTTCCAGGAGGCTGCCCTGCCCTTGTGGAGGGCAGAGCAGGAAATGGTGCGTGCGTGCTTGGTGCATTCAAGATGTTGCAGGATGCTACCCTGCCCTTGTGGAGGGCAGGGCAGAGTTGCCATGGTGCGCCAGATGCTGCCCGTGCGCGCTGCTGCTGGCCGAGACTCCCTTGGTGCGTGCCAATCTTGTGCGCTGGCCGTGCACCACAAAATGCTGCCCTGCTTTCGCGGAGGGCAGGGCAATGTTACCAATGGTGAGGTTCCAAGTTCGAAACTTGGTGGAGGCACACGCTGCTTCTTTTTCTTTGGTTTTCTTGGCACCAAAGTAATGCTTAGTTCCTTGCTTCCTCATGGTGCCGTGTTCGATCCTGGGAGATTGAAAGCAAGCCAATTTTTGCTTGTTTTCATTGTGCTTGAGCGCTACTCCTTTCCTCTTTGTCCTTGGGTTCGAAACCCATAGGAAGCACTAGGAAGCAATTTCCTTTGAATTATCCTTAGATGAAGCCCGATATTGCTCTTGAGGAGGGCAGGGCAGAGTTTTTGCTTCCTTTGGTCCTTGGCGTCAAATTGTGCTCCGCCCTTGTTGTGGGCAGGTGATGGTGTTTTTACGGAAAACAAATTTCCAACACACAAATCCAACCGGCAAGTGTACCGGGTCGCATCAAGTAATAATAACTCACAAGAGTGAGGTCGATCCCACAGGGATTGATGGATCAAGCAACTTTAGTGGGTGATTAGTTTAGTCAAGCTAACATTGAAGTGAATTGTGTGAAGTTGATCAACCGAAAGTAAATTGCAGGAATGATAAAGTTACAGAATGTAAATGGGCAGAAAACTTAAAGAGCAAGAAAGTAAAATAGCAAAGTCTTAAATGACAAGAAATGTAAATTGCATCAAATGTAAAGGGGATTGGGTGCAGGAGATTTAAAGGAAAGCAATAAGCAGCACTTAGAATAATTGCAGAAAAATTAAATTGCGATGAAAGTAAATTGGGATCGTGAACAGAAATGTAAAATGAAGAACAAGTGCAGAAGAGTTAAATTGCTTGAAAGTTAATTGAAAGCCAATGGAACAGTAAAAATAGAAGAATAGCCAAGAACTCAACTCAATTTCAAAATAAAATTGATCTCAGGGAATCAAAGAGACTAGAAAACAAGTCTAGATCTCAATCCCTTCCTTGATCCAACAGCAAACAAGATGCAGGAAAATTAAAGATGAAAGCAGTAAGAGAACTTTGATTCAAATTGCAATTCACTTGAAAGTTTGCAGAAGAAGAACAAGAGAAATCTTAGACCAAGAGGGAAACAGAATTCCTTCACTCTTAATCCAGATTCAAAACAGAAATGAAAACAAAGAGAGAGATCTCAAATCCTAATATTCCTTCGTGGAGCTCCTCCATTTGAAATGAGAGTGATGCCTTTATATAGGCTTTTCAAAGTGAAAATGAAATTAAAACAAATTACAATTAAAATAAAAATCCTAATCTAATTTATCCATGTGCCTTTGAGTGATGATGTGGCCTTTGCTTGCTTTGGATTTGAGGAGAGATAGGTCTTGGATGGCCTTGGTTCAATTGGTGAAGATTTGGGTTCAAAGGGAATTTGAGTTGAATTTTGACCCATGGGTTCCCAGGAGGCTGCCCTGCCCTTGTGGAGGGCAGGGCAGGATTTGGTGCGTGCATCCTTGGTGCGAGCGTGGTGTGGGCTTGGAGTGTGAAGATGCTGCCCTGCCCTTGCGGAGGGCAGGGCAGAAAAATCTGGTGCGCCAATTTGGTGCTTGTGCGTGCTGCTGGTGCTGCCGAAGCCTTCCTTGGTGCGCCAATCTGGTGCGTGTGTGTGCACCACAAAATGCTGCCCTGCCCTCGTGGAGGGCAGGGCAGTGTTTCCAAAAGATGAAGTTCCAAGTTCGAAACTTGGTGGATGCACACGCTACTCCTTTTCCTTGGTTTATTTTTGCTTATTTTTGGCCCTTAAAGATGCCTCTCGTTCCTGCCACAATTGTTCGCCAAATATGGATTGCTATATATCGTTGGAAAGCTCTGAATGTCAGCTTTCCAACGCAACTGGAAGCACATCAATTGGACGTCTGTAGCTCAAGTTATAGCCCTTTGAAGGAGGCATGGTCATGCTGTGAGCGCCCAGATTTTACCTTAGCGAAATTCTTGCTTCCAATCCTCAATGTGCATCACGATTCTGCCCTGCCCTTGGCAAGGGCAGGGCAGTGTGCGTGCTGGCTGCTTCCTTCCTTGATTTGGTCATGGGCCACGCTTTTAAAAGCGTGGCCTAAGGCTCCAAAGTGTACCCCAAAGCTCTTTTTTTCTCCTTTTTTTGTGCTTCTTTGCTTCTTTTTCTTCTTATTTCCTACAAGATTTATAAAATTAAAATATCAAGAAAATATATCATTTAAGTACAAAAAGCATTCAATATTTATGCACAAATCATCAATTTCTTGTATGAAAAAGCATAGAAAATGGGTATATGATGACATGTCATCAGCAGGGCAGTGTTGCTTTTCAAAGTTTGGCTCATTATGTTGCTCTCCTGGAGGGCAGTGTGCTCTCCTGGAGGGCAATGTTTGCTTCCTCCTTCTATGCGCCATATTCTTTTTTCCTTGGGCCACGCTTTCTTAAGCCACGTTTTTCTTCTTTTCTTCCTTTCTTCACCTACAAGAAACCAAAGCAACCAATCAAAGTATCTCTAAACTCATAAGGTTTATAATTCATTAAAAATCAATTAATTCTTGCTCAAACCTCATGATTTAGCATCAATTTAATGGTAGTTGCTTGATTTAAAGAAGTTATGCATTTTCATTCCAAATCACTTACTTAGGATGCAAGAAAGTGCATAAATCTAATAAAACAAGTGAATTTAGCTTGAAGAATGGGTATATGATGACCTGTCATCACAACACCAAACATAATTCTTGCTTGTCCCCAAGCAAGCATCAAAACAGAGAGAAAATGAAATGAACAAGAAGAGCAATTATATCCTTATTATGCATATAGCAGAACTTGATTTATGGAGTTTTTATGCAGATAATGACAACCCAAGTTATTGTTTGCTGTTACATAATATACATTTTTCCTCAAAGGCTTACTAAACTTGCTGTTATAAGGTTTACTCTTTAATTGCTCCCTTGCTAACTTTTCTTTTCTCATGTTGCTTAACAAGCTTATTATTCTTTGAAGGCTCGGTGTCTAATGTTGCAGTAGTAGCCTTTGGCTTTATTTTTACTCAACATCTTTCCACCACAGACACATGGCTCACTATTTCCTCCTAGGATCATTGATGCCCAGCATCTCTTTGGATAACTAAATGTTCTGTATCTAAGTTGCTCTTTATTGTGGACTTTCAATTGATCATCCCAAATCAGTTGATCTAAGTGACCGGGTTTTGAAATACCCCTCAGAATTTACTTATCCAAGCATATCCTAGTACAAGAACACCACAGGCATGTGTCCTAGGGTCCAAGCTATTGGTGTCTAGCCTTTATTCTTTGTTTTTCTTGCCACATTGGCTTTTTCTTCTTCCTTTTCTTCCTGTTTCATTTTTTTTTGTTCTCAAGGGCTTTTTCTTTATTGATAGGAACCTTTATAACAGCAAGCTAGCTCACACTTCAATGAAAATGATACTATGCAGCAATTATTTCATGAGTTATGCATTTAATCAAACACATACACCACCATTAACTTCCATTCTAACTCATGCAACATTGGATATTTACTTTTCAATTCAAACAATTCTCTTTTATTCAAGCATATGGGAAACAAAACAAAATTCAGCTAGGTGATGGATGACAAGCATTATGCAGATTAGCATTCTTAATAAAGCAACTTCACTTGTAACTAGATAAACACTTTAGCAGGATACATAATGGTTCCCAGGTTCAAAACAATTCACAGCAGCAAGGATTAAGTTTAGATACAACCTTTGAAGTTGCAGCCCTTTGATTCTTGCTTCTGTTGTGTTTTCTTTGAGTTAAGATGCATAATATCTTTAATTGTTGACTCATGTCCTGCATAATTCTCAAAGTTTCTTGCTTCTCAAGCCCTTAATTGCATGGTTAGTATGCATAAATTGAGTGTGGCTCTTGGATTTATTTTGGTGTAGGAACACCAAACTTAATTGTTTGCCACTGCCTCTGATGCAACAAGTTAACCATATGTGAAACCTTGTGTCCTTGCTAAAGGTTATGGAATTAAAGCTAAAATGCAGTTAAATAGTTGGATAATTTGTTTGATTGCTTAGAGCTAGCACTATGCAAGAGGTGAGAATGTGTTTTTAAATAAGATTTTGGTGGAACACCAAACTTAGAATCCTTCATTCTCCCTTAAATTGTTTTGGTGTGCAACACCAAACTTAGCTCCTTGCAATGCATACCAATTATTCAACATTTTTATTGAAAAAGCTATGAAAAGAAAACTACCTCAGGTTGGGTTGCCTCCCAACAAGCGCTCTTTTATTGTCACTAGCTTGACATCCTCCATTCTGCTGATCATGAAAATTGAAAATGACAGTGCCTTAGCTTGTCTTTCTTCACCGTGAACTTCCTTCCGGCTTCCTCTTTGATGACCTCTATGAATTCCTGTGGAAGGATCTTAGTCACAATGTAGTGATCAGAAAACTGTGGGGACACCTTCATGGTTTGAATGTTTATCATTACTCTATCCCCTAGTGAAAATTTTTTAGTGGCGATTTTCTGCTTTTTTTTAATTCTATCCTCTGTCTCTCCTTGTAAGAATTCCTTGTTGTGTTTTTCTTGGCTGGTACTTTCTTTGTCCAAGGTTTTCTTACTTTCCTCTATGATCCTTTTCCATCCTTCCTTCTTTGCAGCATCTTCGTTGTTAGTTGGTTTGTCTTCAGTAGCTCTGGGGAAAGTATTTGCCTTCTTCTCACCCATTTCTGCAAATTGCTTAGCCAGTTGAGCTATCTGCCCCTCAATTCTTCTGATTGACATCTCTTGGTTCTTTGTCATCTCCTCTTGGTGTTTTATCATTCTCTCTATTAAGATCTCCATGTTGGTGATCCTCTGAGAGTCTTGTGGGATTGGTCGGTAGTGAGATGTTAAAGGTTGGAAGGGTGGGTGTTGTAGTGGCATGTAGTGGTTGTTGTTACCATAATGGTGTTTTTCTGTTTTGTGAAGTTGGGATTGTTGTAATTGAAGTCCCTTGGTTCGGGATTTTGGTACTAGGTCCTTCTCCAGTTGGAATGAGTCTGGAAGTGTATGTTTTGTGAGTATTGGCTTTGATTGGCATTAGTGGATGAGTGATGTTGGTTGTTTGTGGTCATGGATTTGCCCTGGTTGAAACTTCCTTGTTCTTGATGTTGGGACTCCCCCATTCTTAGATAAGAATGGGGCCTCCATGGTGGAAATTGGGCATTCACTGCAGCAGACTGCAGGCAATCAGCTTTTCTATCTCTCAGCTCCATGTGTTGCTGTGTTTGATGGTGCATTTGTTTGTTCAGGTTCATGAATGCATTCATTCCTTCAAGATTCGTCACTTGTTTTTCTGAAATTACATTCTGTGGTTTCTCGAATGAGTGTTGGTTGTTGACTCTTTTATCATTGAAATTTGCAATTCCTTGGGCAGTTATTGTTGCTTTGAGTAGGCCATCTGAGAAGTAGTCCACTACTTTTCTTGTTTCTGGGGTTAGTCCTTCATAGAAAGCTCGGAAACCCACTTTATCAATTGCTTCCATGTATCTTTCCCATGCCTTGAAGAGTGGTTCTTCTTCTCCTTGTGTGAATGGATGTTCCCCCTCTTTCAGCTTAATGATCTGTCGGGATGAGAAGAATTTGGCCAAAAATTTGGTGACCAAATCATCCCAACTAGTGATACTTTCTTGGGGAAAAGTTTCAATCCATTGTGCAGCTTCACCCCTTAATGAGAAAGGGAATAACAGGATCTTATAAGTGTCATGATCTAGACCATCAGTTTTGACAGCACCACAAGTCCTTAGAAAAGTGGATATGTGCTGTTGAGGATCTTCCAATGGATTTCTGTCATAGGAACAATTGGTCTTGATTAGTGTAATGAGTGGTGGCTTCATGTCATGATATTCTTCGTCTGTAGAGACTTTTTTTCCAATGATAGTCTTTCCTCTAACTTCTCTTCTTTCCTGTGGCACGCAAACAATCAGAAGGAACAAACAGCAGCACTCTTGAGGATTGAGTGCAGTTAGTTGAGACAAACTCTCAAATAGTTAGTGAGTTGATAGAGGCAAATTTTCAAACAGTTAGTGTGTTAGTCAAAAATTAGCAAAACAGAAAAGAAAAAATGCTTGATCTAGATCTCTACTTCACTTAATCATTGTCAATCTGTTTCAATCCCCGGCAACGGCGCCAAAAACTTGATGTGTGGAAAACGATTCAACACAAAACTCACCGGCAAGTGTACCGGGTCGCATCAAGTAATAAAACTCACGGGATTGAGGTCGATACATGCCTAGCCTATTTCAATCCTGGGATTACTAGCAAACACATCAAGGCATCTTATGGAATCAAAGAGGAATTAGAATTCATCGAAATAAGGTTTAAAATGCATGTTTTTACACTTGAGCACAAATACGAGAGAGATTATGAAACCATGCTAATTCATAGGTTAAATGCGAGAAAAGTCATCAAAATACTCTAAATTCAATACAAGATAAACCCTAAAAATGGGGTTTATCAAGGAGAAGAGAGAGAACGTGGTAAGAACTGGGAAGTTCTTAGTAGGGTCGAGGTTAATAGTTATGTTCATTTATTTAGGGTCGATTAGCAAACAAATGATAGAATATAGTGAAGCAGTATACAGAAGATAAAGAAAGTAAGAGAAAGTAAAGACAACAGAAAGCAGAACACAAACAAAAGAATACAAGAAAATAAAACACAGAAATAGCATACAAGCAGACAAACATAAAGAAGTAAATCACACACAAAAAGGAATGCAACAGAGAATGATGCACAGACAAGAATGATGCATGTCTTGCCGTAGTGAAGGCCATGAGCTTATGTGTCGGTTGGCTTCCCGCAATCCCGACATTTAACCGGTCACGAGTAATTTCGATTTCCCATATACGATTTTCCGTTCCTAAATAAATGCGCATATAATAATAGCTGCTCATTTGAGACAGCCTCTGCTTACTGCAGGAAAATATATATATACTCTGCTCTGCTCTAGGGAAGTGGAAAATGGCTATAGGTAACTTTGTTTCCCTACAGAAACTCTGGGTTGCATCAAGCAACTAATATATATATATATATATATATATATATATATATATATATATATATATATATTACTCTTCTCTTTATATCTTTTTACTCTGTTCTAGTTTCTCTTTTCTCTGTATCTCTTTACTCTGCTCTGGTTACTCTGTTTTCTGTATCTCTTTACTTTTCTCTAATTACTATTCCTCTGTATCTATATTTACTCTTTTTCTCCTTATCTATTTACTTTACTCTTGTTACTCTGTTCTCTGTGTTTCTCCACTCTGCTCTGATTTATCTGCTTAACGTATGTATTTAAAGCTTATGTACATTTCGATATGAATAGTTAGCCTGTCCCAAGTATAGGTTCATTAAGTCTATACAGAAATAGTTTAACTTTTCATACAATACCTAACACTATTCGCAACTCAAGGACTAACTATGTTGCCCTAGTTCGTTCACTAATCTCTGTCTGTTTTTCTGTTATTAAAACTTTACAGAATTTTCTTTGGTTTTTATCTTTTCTTTAGCTTTTTATCTTTCCTTTATCTTTGTCTCACTAACATGTTATTACCACTCCCTAAGTGTTTTATGAAGGTAATTATGTCTATGATTAATGTTGTCTTTCTAAAACTTTTACAAAAAACTGCCTTTTCTGTATTATTTTATTATTTTTATTAAAATATTATTTTTAATTAAATATTATTATTTAATATTTTATTATTATTTATTATTTTATCATTAAATTTTCAAAAATTATTCCTCTTTAACTTTAACCTTTAAACTTCGCTTTTTACCACCCGTAACTTTTAATATTTCTATTTTAACCACCCTAACTTTCAGAAATTACCAAATGACCCCTCAAACACCAAAAATTTTACTTCCTTACCCTTTTAAAGATCTAAAGCCTATTCTTCAATGTTCTTCGTATTCTTCATAAATTTTTCAGATTCTTTCTCTGTTTTTACCCGTTTTTCAATCTTTTCAGCAACCGATTTTTACCATAATTCATAATAAATTAGCAGCCACTAAAACCCCATCTTTTCTACATGATTTTAACACAAATTGAACCCCAATTTAGGGCCTAGGGTTTCATTTTTCCAGCAGCCATGAAGAACATAAGTTCAAAGTTGAATATCAACAAATTTCATCAAATTTTCACCAAAATTTCAACAAGAATCATTCATATAAACCATCAATTTCAAGTACAGCCAAACCATATCATAATCACACAACTCAAACACAATCAATAAAGATTAATTTCATCAAACCCTACCTATTTTTGCTGCTCCTAATTCGGTTAGACTTTCAGGTGGTCCTTAAGCATTTTTTCCTCCTAAATCATATCAAGAACAACTTTAAATCCAAAAACCCTCAACTAACCAAATCTTACTTAGCATGTTAGGAAGGGATTTATCACCTTAGAGTTGCTGGAAATTAATGTTTCTTGGCCCTCGAGTCATGTTAAGCATGCTTCCTAAGGAAGAACATCAAAATTAATGTTTAAGCATGTTTTCTTGAAACCAAATCAAAAGGGAGATGGTGCAGCCAACTCACCTTGATTCCAGCCTTGATAAGTCATATGATCATGTAGAGAAATAAGAAAGGATTATTTTGGTCGGATTAGAATTTTGATTTGAGTTTTAGTTCAACAGAAATCAAGCTTTGAAGATTGGGAACTAAAAACTTTTCTCTCTTTTTCTCTCTTGGAAATTTCGGCCACAAAGTGAAAATGAATCAGCCTTGGGGGTTTTGGGGGTGTAGGGTGAGTTGTGATTGGTTGGCTTGGAGGTGGGTTAAAATAATATTAAAATATCTCAGGTGTACAACTACTAAAACTAGATGTATCGGAACACTTGTAAAAACATCTCTAAAAATTATTTTCTGAGCTACTAGCATAAGTGACACTAGTAACATATTTATTATGAGAATAAAACATGTATAATGAGGCCTTAGCATTGCTAAAGTCATCAGAGAGTGCTGGTGCTAAGCTGCACCAGTAAACTGTGAACCCGGTTAAACCGATTTTCTGTTTTTAACTAAAATTGACCAGGTAACCTTATAATATCATTCAAGCAACTTTTAATACTAATATAATGATAATATTATAATATAATCTCTCTTCTCTCATGAATCAAGCCCGGTTCATCAAACTGAAACTATTTATCGAAACTAGAATCAAAACTCCTAGCCAATACGATTCAAAAACTAGGTTTTTCGCGATTGCGTTGTCTGGCTTGTCTCAACTAAGGTCCTGAGTAAAAGATAACATAATGATAATGAAGATTGAGATGCTTGATGATATAGCAAAGGTTCTTCCTTTACTGATCTTCCAGAGAAATCGGTACTTTCAGAAAAGATCTCGCGTACTCGAAAACCGGAGTTGTTACATTCTATCCTCCTAAAAGAAAATTTTGCACTCAAAATTTCAGTTACCTGAGAACAGATTCGGGTAATAAGCTTTCATCTTATCTTCCAGTTCCCAAGTATACTCTTCTTCTCCTCTTTGTCCTCAAGCTACTTTGACCAAGCGAACAGTCTTGCCTCTCAGCTGCTTATCACTTCTTTTTACAATATGGATTGGTGATGCATGGTATGTCAAATTGTTTCGTAACTGTACTGTCTCTGGATGTAAAACATGACTCTCATCAGGAATACATTTCTTAAGTTGCGAGACATGAAAAACATTATGAAGGTTTGACAGGTATGGAGGAAAGGCAACTTGATAAGCTACTGGACCGACTCTTTTAAGTATTTGGAAAGGTCCTATGTATCGAGGGTTAAGCTTTTTAGTCTTAAGGGCTCTACCTATTCCAGTAGTCGGGGTTACTTTTAGAAAGACATGGTCTCTGTCACTAAACTCTAAGGGTCTACGTCTATAATCGATATAGCTCTTTTGACAGCTTTGTGCCATCTGGATCTTCTGGCGAATCCCCTTTATCTTCTCAGTAGTTTCTTGCACTAAGTCTGGACCTAAGACACTAGCTTCTCCATTGTCATTCTAACACAATGGTGTCTGACATCTTCTTCTGTAGAGAGCTTCATATGGTGCCATCCTGATACTTTGTTGGTAATGGTTGTTGTAGATGAACTCGACCAACGGCAAATATTTATCCCAACTTCCTTGGTTATTCATCACACAAGATCTTAGCATGTCTTCTAATTTATGGATTGTTCATTCTGATTGTCCATCTGTCTGAGGATGGTATGCTGTACTCATGTGCAATTCTGTCCCCCAATGCTTTTTGAAAAGCTCCTCAGGATCTAGAAATAAACCTCATATCTTGATCTGAGACAATTAACAAAAGTATCCCATGCAGTCGTATGATTTCTTGAATATATATCCGTGCCAGCCTTTCTAAAGTATAGTCAACTCGAATCGGAAGAAAATACGCCGATTTGTCAACTTGTCCACAATTACCCAGATGGCATCATGTCTTGTTGAGGTCCTTGGTAATCCCGTGACAAAATCTATAGTGATCTGCTCCCATTTCCATTATGGTATTTTTAAGGGTTGCAGGGTTCCTGACAGTTTCTGATGTTCCCCCTTCACCTTCTGGCAGGTTAAACATTTTGAGACATAGTTAGCTACTCCTTTCTTTAAGCCCGGCCACCAGAACATTCGTTTCAAATCTTGATACATCTTTGTCACTCTAGGATTCATAGAAAATCTACTTTAGTAACTTTCCGCAAGAATCTTTTGTCGTAATTCTCCAGAGTTAGGCACACAAATTCTGTTCTTGTACCTCCATAGACCGCTACGATCTTGTCTTAGCATCGTCATCATTTCTGAGTCCTAAACACAGTCTTAGGTATATCTGGCTCACTTACTCGAATTTGGTGAGGACCCGATCGTAAATCAATCTTCGAAAACACAGTTGCACCTTTCAACAGATCCATAAAATCATCAATCCGTGGAAGTGGATAGTTGTTCTTGATAGTGACTTTATTTAGCTGTCGGTAATTCACGCAGAGCCTCATTCCACCGTCTTTCTTTTTACTAATAATACCGGAGCTCCCCAAGGTGATGCACTGGGACAAATAAACTTCTTTCCAAGTAGCTCATCCAACTGCTTCTTCAACTCTGTAAGTTCCAGTGGTGACATCCGGTACGGTGCTGTAGAAATCGGTCCGGTTCCAGGTACTAGTTCAATGCTAAATTCTATCTCTCACTGAGGAGGAAACTCAGGTATATCGTCCGGGAAAACATCAGGAAATTCTTTCACCACTCGGATCCGTTCTAGGCTTAATCACTATCATTCGAGCTAGCCGTTAACAGAACGTACCCCTCACAATCATTCCTGTTCATACCCTGACCGAGCTCCCCAACTCGGCAAGTTCATAGAAGGTCCGACCTCGCCCTAAGGCCCACACCTAAAGGTCGGACCTCGGACCATAAAGCAAGGAAGGCCCATCAAAAGGAACGCAGCCCAAAACCTAAAGGCCGAAAAGGCCTAGAAAGGGCGGTTCCACAAAAGATAGAGATAAAACTCCCAAAAGATAAGATAAGATAAGAATATCTTATCCAGGGAAGATCACGGCCAACTACTATAAATACACTGGAACACCCAGGTATGGCATTCATTCCACATTCTACACATATCTGCTTGGACCCATGCTAACTTAAGCATCGGAGTGTCATTGCAGGTACAACCACCAACCACTCCACATATCAAGCTCGGGTCATCAGTTCCCCCACCTCGGGACTTCTCCAAGACGACCGAGCTACACGTTTCAGGTAACCCTCGGAACATTGGCGCCGTTGCCGGGGACCTGGAAGTCATCCCTTTACCATGGCGGACGACCCTCTCAACAATGGCCATGCCGCATCAGAACAAGAGGACGAAGTTGACACCGGAGAACGACCGGACAGCCCTCTATCACCACGCACTCCAGGAGGAAACAAACAGAATCGCCCAAAAACATCACTCCCAAACAAAGATCCACAAAATTCTGAAAAAGAAAAGAGCTCGGAAATTTTGGAAGCAGTCCGGGCACAACAAAACCGACTGAAACAACTCGAAGAGGACATAAAAAAGCAGAAAGAAACTGAACAAGATCTGAGAAGGGAGGCTCGAAAGCGCAGAGAATTAGAAGAAAAACTACGGAAAATAGAGGCCAATCTAAAAGACCGGACAGAACGCGGCACCACCCCCGAATGCAACCATGATCCCTTCACGCAAGAGATCATGAAGGAGAAGGTACCACGAAATTTCAAGCCACCCGATATGGATCTCTACGACGGCACCACCGATCCAAATCACCACCTCAGCAACTTCAGAAGCAGAATGTACCTAGTCGACGCCTCCGACGCGATTCGGTGCAAAGCCTTCCCCACCACTCTCACCAAGTCAGCCATGAAGTGGTTCGACAACCTGCCACCAAGATCAATCACCAGCTTCGAGGACCTAACCAAAAAATTCCTAGCAAGGTTCTCCATTCAAAAAGACAAGACAAAACATGCTCCCAGTCTACTCGGGATCAAACAAGGTAACCAAGAAACTCTCTGAGAATACATGGAGCGATTCAACAAAGCCTGCCTGGACATACAACACTTGCCCACTGATGCAGCCATCATGGGACTAGCAAACGGCCTAAAAGAGGGACCGTTTAGCCAGTCCCTATCCAAACGATACCCGACCTCCCTATACGAGGTGCAGGAGCGGGCAGAAAAATATATCAACATGGAGGAAACCTCCTAGCTAAGAGACTCTTCTAGGAAGGAATCAAACTACCCACTCCGAGATCGAGATCGGGAACAGAAGAAGAAAGAAGAACCCAACTCGGACAAGCCACGGAAGTACCACAACTACACCCCCCTCCGAGTCTCCCTGGTAGACGTCTACAGAGAAGTATGCCACACCGAGAAGATCCCCCGCCCCGACCGCTGAAGCACAAGAGAGCGGGGAGAGATCGGTCCGAATACTGTGAATATCACAAGCTCTACGGTCATTCTACTAACGACTGCTACGACCTAAAAAATGTTATAGAAAAGCTAGCCAGAGAAGGGAAACTCGACAGATACATAGCAGAGAAAGGAGAAGAGACCAGGAAGAGAAGGCGGGGAGATAACGAAGATCGGGCCGAACAAATCCCGCGAACCCCTGAAAGGCACGTTCACATGATAAATGGAGGTTTTGCAGGCGGAGGAACATCCAGATCCTCGCGAAAAAGACACCTCAAAGAAGTCTACCACGTCCGAGAAGACAGTCCCCTGCCCGAACTACCTACTATCCGTTTACCCGAGAAGATGCTCAAGGGATAATACCCGGGCACGACGATCCAATGGTAATCACCATTATCCTAGCAAACGCCAACTTACATCGAACCCTGATTGACCAGGGAAGCTCAGCAGATATCCTTTTCAAAACGGCCTTCGACAAGCTCGGACTTGAAGAAAAAGAACTAAAGGCCTATCCCACCGACCTATTTGGGCTAGGAGATACCCCGATCCATCCCTTAGGATACATCTCGCTACACACTACCTTCGGGAAAGGCGAGCAATCTAAAACATTAAGCATCGATTACATTATAGTCGACGTCACTTCAGCATACAATGCCCTCATTGGGCGACCAACCCTAAACAGACTGGCAGCTATAGTCTCGACCCCACACCTCTGTATGAAGTTCCCTACCGCAAAAGGAATCGCTACCCTAAAAGGCGACCAAAAACTGGCGCGGCGATGCTACAACGAAAGCCTGAGCTTAAAAGGAAAAGAGATCAACACAATAGAACTCGGGCGAGTTCAAGCCCGAGAAGATCTTCGGCCACAACCAGAGGGAGAAACCGAAAGAGTCCAGATCGGGAACACATCTGAAAAAGTAACAAACATAGGAGCAAACCTCGAAACGGGCCTAAAGGAGGAACTCATAACCCTCTTAAGGGAGAATTCCGACCTCTTCGCCTGGAAAGCCTCCGACATGCCAGGCATAAGCCCCGACCTGATGTGCCATAAGCTATCAGTTTACCCGGGATCCCGACCTGTCCAACAAAGACGCCGGAAGCTCGGACCCGAGCGCATGCAAGCAATAGAAGAACAAGTACAAGCACTGCTAGATGCAGGGTTCATTAGGGAAGTAAAATACCCCCTATGGCTCGCAAACGTGGTCCTGGTAAAAAAGCCCAACGGAAAATGGAGGATGTGCGTCGATTACACGGATCTCAACAAAGCCTGCCCCAAAGACCCATATCCACTACCAAACATCGACGCCTTAGTAGACGCAGCCTCAGGCTACAGATATCTCTCCTTCATGGACGCATACTCAGGATACAATCAAATCCCGATGTACGGACCCGACCAAGAAAAGACCTCGTTCATAACCCCAAGGGCAAACTACTGCTACGTCGTAATGCCCTTCGGGCTAAAGAACGCAGGGGCAACCTACCAGAGGCTAATGAACAAAGTGTTCTCAGAGCACATCGGACTACAGCTGGAGGTGTACGTTGACGACATGCTGGTAAAGACACAAGAAGACAGAAACTTGCTAACCGACCTCACCAGTGTCTTCGGCACCCTCAGAAAACACAACATGAGACTTAACCCGACAAAGTGCACCTTCGCCGCAGAAGCCGGAAAGTTCCTAGGCTTCATGCTGACTCAAAGGGGCATCGAAGCGAACCCGGACAAATGCCAGGCAATACTCAATATGAAGAGCCCGACGTGTGTCAAAGAAGTACAACAACTGAATGGAAGGCTAGCTGCCCTATCAAGATTCTTGGCAGGATCAGCGATAAAATCACTACCTCTCTACTCACTCCTAAAGAAAGGGAAACCCTTCTCATGGACCCCGGAGTGCGAAAAAGCCTTTCAAGAGTTCAAGGAATTCCTCGGGCAGCCACCAATCCTAACCCGACCTCTAAAAGGGGAAGAACTCGTACTATACCTCTCGGTTGGACATCGAGCAGTCGCTTCAGCGTTAATACGAGAAAACGACCAAGGACAACACCCCATATACTTTGTAAGCAAGGCACTACAAGGGGCCGAGTTAAACTATCAGAAGATAGAAAAATTCGCCTACGCCCTAGTGTTCACAGCCCGGAGGCTCCGTCCCTACTTTCAAGCCCACACCATCAAAGTCCGGACAAACCAACCCATGAGACACATCCTGCAAAAAACAGACCTGGCAGGACGAATACTACAATGGGCGGTGGAACTGTCCGAGTTCGACCTCCAATATGAAGCCCGGACTGCCATAAAATCTCAGTATCTAGCCGACTTCATCGCAGAATACACAGAGACCCCTGGAACCCCACTCTCATGGAACCTGTATGTCGACGGATCCTCAAACAAAACAGGAAGCGGAGCCGGGGTTATACTCGAAAGTGACCAAGGAACACGGATAGAACTATCCCTAAAATTCGAGTTCCAGGCTTCGAACAACCAAGCCGAATACGAGGCCCTACTAGCAGGTCTAAAGCTAGCCGAAGAGGTCGGAGCCCAGAGAATCACGATCTTCAGCGACTCCCAGGTCGTCACATCACAAGTAAATGGAAGCTACCAGGCCAAAGACCCAACTATGAAAAAATACCTAGACCAAACACAGGCGCAATTACGCCACTTTTCAGAAATACAAATCCAGCACATACCTTGGGAACAAAACGCCCGGGCAGACGCTCTCTTAAAGCTCGCCAGCACCAAGCCCGGAGGCAACAACAGAAGTCTCCTCCAAGAAACCTTACAATCTCCCTCCGTGCTAAGAGAGGAAGAAATGCTAAATATATCCAACCAACAGCAAGGATGGATGACCCCCATACTCAACTACCTGAAGTCGGGAACTCTCCCCGCCGAAAGAAAGGAAGCTAAAAGACTCACGAAAGACGCCCAGAATTATACACTAATTCACGACGTATTATACAGAAGAGGATTCTCAAACCCCCTCCTTAGGTGCGTCCCAACCTCAGAAGCAAAAAGCGTCCTCGAAGAAGTCCACGGAGGCATGTGTGGGAACCATCTCGGAGCTCGGGCACTATCCAAGAAAATAGTCAGAGCCGGGTTCTACTGGCCGACCTTGCAAAGAGACGCAACGGAGTTTGTGAAAATATGCCCCCCCTGCCAAAAACACGCCAATTTTCACAAGGCACCACCCGAAGACCTTATCGGCATCACCACACCATGGCCCTTCGCAAAATGGGGACTCGACCTACTCGGCCCGTTCCCACAAGGACCGGGGCAAGTCAAATACCTCATAGTAGGGGTCGACTACTTCACAAAATGGATCGAAGCTGAACCCTTAGGCACCATTACGGCTCAGAAAAGCCGCAAATTCCTATACAAAAACATTGTCACAAGGTTCGGAGTCCCCTACTCCATCACAACAGACAATGGAACACAGTTCACGGACACAAGTTTTCAGAACTTGGTGGCCGAACTAAAAATCAAACAGCAATTCACATCAGTCGAGCACCCACAAGCCAATGGACAAGCAGAGGCTGCAAATAAAGTCATCTTGGCCGGGTTAAAACGAAGACTCCAAGAGGCCAAAGGGGCATGGGCCGAAGAGCTCCCCCAGGTGCTATGGGCATATCGGACAACCCCACACTCTACAACGGGAGAATCACCATTCCGACTAGCTTACGGGATGGAGGCAATGATTCCTATCGAAATAGATGAAGGGTCACCCAGAGTCATCTTCTACAACGAAGGAGGCAACCCGCAGGCACAAAAGGAAGAACTTGACCTCCTCCCCGAGGTCCGAGAAAGAGCCCGAATTCGAGAAGAAGCCTTAAAACGGAGAACGGCCCTCAGATACAATCAGAAAGTGATAATGCGAAGCTTCTCCATACACGACCTGATTCTAATCCGAAATGACATCGGAACACAAAAATCGGGAGAAGGAAAGCTAGCTGCAAATTGGAAAGGACCCTACAAGGTAACAGAAGTCTTAGGGACAGGCTATTACAAAGTATCCGACCTAGAAGGCAATGAGCTGCCCAGGGCCTGGCACGCCTGTAATCTAAGACGGTACTACAGCTAGAAAAATTTAACCCGAGGTGTACTCTTTTTCCCTTACAAGGGTTTTTTAATGAGACACCCGGTTAAAGTAAAGACACCCGACCTATTCAAGGGTAAACACTATGTAAATATTCTTTCTTTTTTAATACTAATCAAATTTTTCTATTTTCTTTTCTTCTTCCTCATGATGAAACAAATCCTAGAAAGTACCCCGCCAAGGCGCATTAATTTATGCTCGACAAAATGCAAAAAATCATTTGCCAAGAGGCCACACAAGGTCGGCAAAGATAAAGCGACGAGGTTCAAATTAATGTGAGAAGTTATAAAGTAACTCTGAAAAGGCTCAAAAAGCCAAATAAAAAGAGATTACAAAAATAACTTAAAAGGCCGACCAACAACAAGGTCGGACCCAACAAAAGGAGGTACTCGAAACGTCCGAGGTCCGAGAAAAAACCCGGATCCAAAGAAAGAAGCCTTAAAACGGCGAAAACAAAGATTTCGGAAGCGCTTACTAGAAAGTTGCTATACAACTAAAAAGTACAAGCGAAAAAACGAAAACAAAAGATTTCGAAAACGCTTACTAAAAAGTTGCTATACAACTAAAAAGTACAAGCAAAAGTTCCAAGCGCTAGCTAAAAAGTTGTTATCCAAAAACAACTAAAAAGCATAAAAGCGGAACAAAAAGTCAAAACGCGAACAAAAACACCGCATAAAAAAGCTAAAAAGTTACTACAAGTAGCTAATAAGGCAAAAAGGTGTCCAAAGCGTTCACAGAAACCATCCAAAAACAAAAGAGCCCACAGGTCGGGCAAAACACCAAAAATAAAAGGTTACAGAGGATCAAGGTCCTTTCCGGACTCCACATCAACAGAAGGCTGCGGAGGAAACATAGAAATCGGGACTGCATCGACGGCAACGTCATCCCGGTTTGAAACCTCCACACCAGAGCCATCCCCGGCCAAGTGTAAGGTCGGGTTCACAAAGGGAACTTTGGGGTCGGACACCGGAACCTCATCCTCGTTGGGAGCAGGAACAATCTTTCCCTCCACAACGACGTTATCCGTACTGAATAAGCTCAGATCTAGGTCGGGAGCCAGAACCCGGACCTGAGCCTTCAGATTTTCAAACATAGCATCCATACCCTTGGCCACATGACCTTCTAGCTCGTAAAAACCATCCTGAGCAGATTGCAACTTCTCCTTTGTCTCCACAAGCTCGGCATATAACCGAGTATAATTCTCCGTCGCCGCCTTCGCCATCTCCTCCGATGTCTTCGCTGCCGCCACAGCCGCGGTAGCCTTAGCTTTCTCTTTCTCCAAAGATGCCTCCAGCTCAGTAATCCTGGTAGCCTTCAGTTGACTAATCCTCTCAAACTCAGACTGAGCCTTCTCAAGTCGGGAGCTGGTCGCACCAATAGGGGACTTCTTGAACTCCCGGGCAATAGCAGCACGAAGACTGGCCATCCGGACACAGCTCCGCGCCATATACTGAAAATGGTGCTCCATAGACACATCATCAGTAGAAATGAAAGTCTGAGGGAGAATATGCTGTTCAATCCAACCAAGAGCATCGAAATCCTTATCATTAAAACCCGCAAGCTCTTGAGAGGTCTTCTGCTTCTTGGGAGGAGGACCCGAAGACGAAGGAGGAGAAGAAGCAACAGGCCCAGAGGTCGGAGGATCTTGACTTATAGCTCGGAACTGAGGAGTCGGAATAGTCTTCGACCGAGTCTGAACACCCACAGTAGTCTTCTGCGGAGAAGATCGGGCAGAAGCCTCCCCGGCCTCGATATTCCGAGCAGCCACAGACTTCTTCGTCCGACGAAGGAACTTCATGGAATCCGCCTGAGAAGACATCTCTACAAGAAATAAAGAAAAGGATTACCACAACAGAAATTCCACCAAAAACAAGCAAAACCAAAATACTAAAAAAGATGAATCTCGGAAGAGGTCGGGAACTACCTAACTCGGAACGGAGAAGGCTTGGATCTCCCAACATTTTCTTCGTGTCCAAGTGAGGTGCCCGACCCCATAAACTGCTCACCACACCCACAAAAGCCTGCTCCACCTCATCTAGACTCTCAAAGGTATACTTAGCAGACACTACATTCTCCTGCCAACAAAGAGGAAAAGAAGGCTCCCCACTCTCATCTAGAAAGAAAGGTCGGACGTCTCCAGTAGCTCGAACCTTGAAATAAAAGTTCTTAAAATCATGAAAGGACTCATCATAAAGGGTACAAAACTTCCTTCCCTGGTTAGCCCTAAAAGAGACCCAAGATACCTTCCCTCCACCCGACCCCGGCTTCGTCAACACAAACAAGTAGGAAAAAAGAGAAATAGAGGGAGCAAAACCCAAAAACTGACACAAAAGTTGAAACAGCTTTAAAAACGCCCAAGAATTTGGATGGAGCTGCGTAGGGGCAAGGTTACAAGACCATAACACCTCAGACTCCAGGTCGGTAAAAGGAAGTCGGACACCCAGCTTAGAGAAAAAACAGTCATAAGCGTAAAAGAAGAGCTTCTCGGAACTATCTAGGGGCGGGAAGCACACTCTCTCCTTGGAATCCGGGGCTACTAGTTCATAATCCCTCTCAGACTCTCTATCTTCACATATGCTACATTGCCTACGAAACCTAGCTAAATACTCAGAATCTACCACAGAAGGGACTCTTAGAGGAACAGGATCTACCCAACCAAGACCACTTGGAATCTTGGTCGACATCGCTTGAAGAACCTTTCGAGACATAAAATTCTTGCCTACAAAGAAGAATGCAACAGCAAGCAAAAATCACATAAAAAGCAGACAGCGAAAACCCATTCAGCAAAACAAAGAAACAAAGATCTTTTAGAAGAAAATGCAGCAACCCGGAACAAAATACCAGAGAAAAGAGCCCCCCCCCCCATATACAAAACAAACAAAGCAATGGCGGCGCCTCTTTTCGGGGCAACCCAGGCATAGGGAAAAGAAACAAACAAAGAACCACACAAAAGAAACAGAAGCATATGTGCACAAGAAAAGAGAGGGGAACAAACCTGGAAGAAAGAAACGAGGACAACGAGCTCCGAAGCAAGGAGAACGGAACGACGGCGCAGAGGAAACCCCGGAAAGACACGCGGAAAGATTCGGGGAAGAAGAACAAAGAAAAAAGAAGCGGTACTCGAAAAAGGAGATGGCAAAACTTAGAAAAACAGGAAGGGAACAGAATAAACGAAGAAAAAGGAAGGGAGCAAATAAATAATGCCTTCACAGAGCCCGAACGGAAATCGAGGAGAAACGGTAAAAAGCAATAAATGCTGAAACGGCCATTTTTTGAATTTTCAAAAACTACTATACCCGAGCTCGACCTCTCAAAAAGGACGAACTCGGGCAGGGGCACTGTTCATACCCTGACCGAGCTCCCCAACTCGGCAAGTTCATAGAAGGTCCGACCTCGCCCTATGGCCCACACCTAAAGGTCGGACCTCGGACCATAAAGCAAGGAAGGCCCATCAAAAGGAACGCAGCCCAAAACCTAAAGGCCGAAAAGGCCTAGAAAGGGCGGTTCCACAAAAGATAGAGATAGAACTCCCAAAAGATAAGATAAGATAAGAATATCTTATCCAGGGAAGATCACGGCCAACTACTATAAATACACTGGAACACCCAGGTATGGCATTCATTCCACATTCTACACATATCTGCTTGGACCCATGCTAACTTAAGCATCGGAGTGTCATTGCAGGTACAACCACCAACCACTCCACATATCAAGCTCGGGTCATCAGTTCCCCCACCTCGGGACTTCTCCAAGACGACCGAGCTACACGTTTCAGGTAACCCTCGGAACAATTCCCATCTAATATAACTCTTACATAATTTAGATATAAGGTAAGAGACAAAAATGGTTTAGTATATGGACTATCAGATGGAATAACAACAGTTCTTTCAAAGCAATCATGGAAAACATGATATTTATATAACTAATCTAACCCTAGAATAACTTTTAAACCACATAGAGGCAAACATATTAGATCATGTATGAAAGTCCTATTCCTAATAGTAAATGGTACTTGCAGGCACACTAAACTGGTCAAAGCATTTTGGGATGCAGGTGTATGGATAATTAAATCAAAGTTCAGCTCAGAGAAATCTAGTCCCAACTCACGAGCAACAATTAAAGAAATAAAGGAGTGCGATGCACCCGAATCATACAATACAGTTAGAAATCGATTCTTGACATAACACTGAACTTGGATCAAGGCATCTAATTGCATAGCATTGTCAGCAGTCATAGTAAACACTCGACCTTGTTGCTGGGTTTGTACTAGATTCCGAGCAAATCCTTTTGAGCAATTCGTCGCCAAGTGTCCAGGTTCCCACAAGTGAAACAAGCGTTCATTTCTTAAAGCATCCAAATCTAACATAGCCATAGCCATGGAGATCATAACAACTATGAGAATAGCTATGCCTCGCATCGATTCGTCGTTCGGAGCTCAATTAACCTATGCCTATTCGTAGTCATTAAGGTCCTATCCACACCAAACAATCAACATTAAGGTGATCAGTCTTAATATCTCAAGTAAGGCACGAACATTTCCAAAATGAGCACTCATAGACATTCATGCCAAATGTATCTTAAAGATACCCTAACAGCATAAGATACACAAGCAGAGTATGCAATGAAGCATAGTCAGTCCATTCCCCAGGCTCTACTGGGAACAAACTGCTCTGATACCAAATTGTAACGACCCAACTCCCAGTATGCCATGGTCATACAAGAAGCTAAGCATTACTAACTTGTCCTTCCTAAAATATTAACTATTATTTAATATATGAGCTTGTTCCTTGTTAGAACGTTTCCAATTTTACGAGTAACTTTTTTTATTTAATTTATATCGTTGCGACCGAGGGAGTAAAATAAATAAACACACACTGATAGAAATAATAAGGAAGCATAAAGAAACGTAGAAGCACAGATGATAATATAGATCATGTACACTATAACAAAAACATGTAGCGTTCACAAAAGATCAAGTCAGTTTACATCCTCGTCATCCTACGTAGCTAATATATACACGACACTCCCAGGGCCTGGCCCATACAAAAAGCCGCTAAGCTGGCGCCCAAACTAGCTTAACCACTCTACAGCTCCTAGCTCTCGGGTATACTAACACAAATGAGAGACTAACTAACAGATAATGTCAGACTAGAGTGACATCAAAAGAGTGCCCCTACTGCGGTCAAACTATATCTACACATGGCCGTTCAAATGATCGTCGTGAGGCTCACCCATCTCCTCATCCTGCTCTATCTCTATATCAGAATTCTCCTCCTCCTCCTCATCTGTAGCTACAGCTATACCCTCAGAACCACCAGAAGCACTACTGTCACTATGTATAAAACCATTTGTGAGCATAGGTCCGTTCGCGTATACAAGAGCTACCCCGTCGTCCAGTAGTGCCGGTTCATTAGGCTGTGGAATGTCAGGGATTGGCTTAAGGGGAAAGTCCCACTCTGGTGGAATCACAGGTACGTACCCTCCAGCTATCTCGGGCTCGTCGGGAATGATAGGCTCAGGTGCCGCCTCATTCAAGGGTTGAGCTGGTATAGGGTGTCCGGTACCCTTAGGAAAAGGATGTCCAGGTGCATTAGGGTGTAGCCAGGATAAGGGAAAGTCGTAGGGAGTATCAAGATCAAAAAGCAGGCTATACAAAGGATGTTGGAAGGGATGGTTTCATAATGCATAACATCTCATAAGAGGCTCCACACTCAAAATGTAGTAACCATAGTACACTGGATCCTCGTAAATATATAGGTCTTCAACTTCATAGAATATCACGCCCCATTCCATCTGAAGGAGAAGAGAGAGAAAGGAGGTAAGAACTGGGGAGTTTTTAGTAGGGTCGAGGTTATTAGCAGACAAATGATAGAATATAGCGAAACAGTATACAGAAGATAAAGATAGTAAGAGAAAGTAAAGACAACAAAAAGCAGAACACAAACAAAAGAATACAAGAAAATAAAACAGAAATAGCATACAAGCAGACAAACATAAAGAAGTAAATCACACACAAAAAGGAATGCTACAGAGAATGATGCGCAGACAAGAATGATGCATGTCTTGCCCGAGCACAGGTCATGAGCTCATGTGTCGGTTGGCTGCCCGCAATCCCGACATTTATCCAGTCACGAGTAATCCCGATTTCTCGGATACGATTTTCCTTTCCTAAATAAATGCGCATATAATAATAGCTGCTTACTGGAGGAAAATATATATATACTCTGCTCTGCTTACATGTATATATATATATATATATATATATATATATATATATATATATATATATATATATATATATATTACTCTTCTCTTTATATCTTTTTACTCTGTTCTGGTTTTTCTTTTCTTTGTATCTCTTTACTCTGCTCTGGTTATTCTGTTCTCTATATCTCTTTACTTTGCTCTGGTTACTCTATTTTCTATATCTCTTTACTCTGCTCTGGTTACTCTGTTCTCTGTATCTCTTTACTTTTCTCTGATTACTCTTCCTCTGTATCTATATTTACTCTTTTTCTCTTTATCTCTTTACTTTACTCTTGTTACTCTGTTCTCTGTGTTTCTCTACTCTACTCTGATTTTTCTGCTTAACGTATGTATTTAAAGCTTATGTAAATTTCGGTATGAATAGTTAGCATGTCCCAAGTATAGGTTCACTAAGTCTATACTGAAATAGTTTAACTTTTCATATAATACCTAACCCTATTCGCAACTCAAGGACTAACTATTGTTCATACCCTTGGTCGAGATGTCCGACCTGGAATGTTCTACAGCAAAGCGACCGACCTCTTCAGGTCAGGACAAACCAACCTCTTCTCAAAGAGCTCGGCCAAGTCACAGGAAAGCTCAATAAAAGGCCCAAATAGAGGAACACGACTGGTGCACGAAATTGCAATCACACTTTTGCAATTCCGCACAACTAACCAGCAAGTGCACTGGGTCGTCCAAGTAATACCTTACGTGAGTAAGGGTCGATCCCACAGAGATTGTTGGTTTGAAGCAAGCTATGGTTATCTTGTAACTTTTAGTCAGGACATCAATAATTCTAAGGTTTAATTGTGAAAAGTAAAAGAACATGAAATAAATACTTGTTTTGCAGTAATGGAGAACAGGTTGAGGTTTTGGAGATGCTCTATCTTCTGGATCTCTGCTTTCCTACTGCCTTCTTCTTCATGCACGCAAGGCTCCTTCTATGGCAAGCTGTATGTAGGGTTTCACCGTTATCAATGGCTACCTCCCATCCTCTCAGTGAAAATGTTCAACGCACTCTGTCACAGCACGGCTAATCATCTGTCGGTTCTCAATCAGGTTGGAATAGAATCCAGTGATTCTTTTGCGTCTGTCACTAACGCCCATCCCTCAGGAGTTTGATGCTCATCACAGTCACTCAATCCTTGAATCCTACTCAGAATACCACAGACAAGGTTTAGACCTTCCGGATTCTCTTGAATGCCGCCATCAATTCTAGCTTATACCACGAAGATTCTGATTAAGGAATCCAAGAGATATTCACTCAATCTAAAGTAGAACGGAGGTGGTTGTCAGGCACACGTTCATAGGTTAGAATGATGATGAGTGTCACAGATCATCACATTCATCAAGTTGAGGAACAAGTGATATCTTAGAATAAAAGCAAGCGTGATTGAATAAGAAACAGTAGTAATTGAATTAATCCATCAAGACACAGCAGAGCTCCTCACCCCCAACCATGGGGTTTAGAGACTCATGCCATAGAAGATACAATAATAAACGTGTAATGTGTCATGAGGTATAGATACAATGTCAAAAGATCCTATTTATAATGGACTAGTAACCTAGGCTATACAGAAATGAGTAAATGATGTAAAAATCCACTTCCGAGGTCCACTTGGTGTGTGCTTGGGCTGAGCATTGAAGCTTTCATGTGTAGAGACTTTTTCTAGAGTTAAACGCCAGCTTTTGTGCCAGTTTGGGTGTTTAACTCCAACTTTTGTGCCAGTTCCGCCGTTAAACGCCGGAAATTCTGAAGCTGATTTGCAACGCCGGTTTGGGCCATCAAATCTCGGGCAAAGTATGGACTATTATACATTTCTGGAAAGCCCGGGATGTCTACTGTCTAACGCAATTGAGAGCGCGCCAATTGGGCTTCTGTAGCTCCAGAAAATCTACTTCGAGTGCAGGGAGGTCAAAATCCAACAGCATTTGCAGTCCTTTTTCAGCCTCTGAATCAGATTTTTGCTCAGGTCCCTCAACTTTAGCCAGAAATTACCTGAAATCATAGAAAAACACACAAACTCATTGTAAAGCCCAGAAAAGTGAATTTTAAATAAAAACTAATAAAAACATACTAAAAACTAACTAAAATGTACTAATAACATACTAAAAACAGTGCCAAAAAGCGTATAAATTATCCGCTCATCACAACACCAAACTTAAATTGTTGCTTGTCCCCAAGCAACGAAAAATCAAGTAGGATAAAAGAAGAGAACATACTATAGACTCCAAAATATCAATGAAACTTAGCTCCAATTAGATGAGCGGGACTAATAGCTTTTTGCTTCTGAACAGTTTTGGCATCTCACTTTATCCTTTGAAGTTTAGAATGATTGGCATCTATAGGAACTCAGAATTCAGATAGTGTTATTGATTCTCCTAGTTAAGTATGATGATTCTTGAACATATCTACTTTATAAGTCTTGGCTGTGGCCCAAAGCACTCTGTCTTCCAGTATTACCACCGGATACATACATGCCACAGACACATAATTGGGTGAACCTTTTTAGATTGTGACTCAGCTTTGATAGAGTCCCCAATTAGAGGTATCCAGGGTTCTTAAGCACACTCTTGGATATATATATATATATATATATTTGAATTCACTGCTTTTTCTTGCTTCAAGAATCAATTTGATAATTTTTCATATCCTCAATAACATTTTTCCTTTTTCATCATTCTTTCAAGAGCCAACAGGTTTAACATTCTTTAATCAACAAATTCAAAAGACATATGCACTGTTCAAGCATTCATTTAGAAAACAAAAAGTATTGTCACCACATCAAACTAATTCAACTAGTTTCAGAGATAAATTTGAAATCCTGTACTTCTTGTTCTTTTGTGATTAAAGCATTTTTCATTTAAGAGAGGTGATGGATCCATAGGACATTCATAGCTTTAAGACATGAACCTTAAATTTTATTAATCATAAATTAAGAACAAGACTCAAAAATAAATATAAGATAAGACTAATAGTAATAGAAAACAAAAATTAAATGACTCTAAAATAGACTCCTAATGATAGAGGTTATCACAGAGTTAGGACTCAACAACCTTGATTTTGAGAAGTGGATGCTCCCTCAACTTGTGGGGTATTTGACCCTTCAAGGGAGAGCTTCTGGCGCTTCAGCTTCTGTAGCTCACGCCCCTGCTTCTCTTGTTCCTTCAGCAATTTGCAGAGCATGCAGTTTTGATTCTGCTGTTCTTCCTTAATTTGTTCCATAGTTTCTTGCAGCTTGGCAACAGATGCTTCTAGGCTGGCCCAGTAGTCAATTTTAGGAAGTTCAGGGAGGAACTCATGCGCCCTCCTTTTGATAGAGTTATCTTGCATTTGTCCTTCCATTGACTTCTTGGTGATTGGATGTTCAATTGGGATGAATTCATCTACTCCCATCCTCACCCCAGCATCTTTACATAGCAAAGAGATTAAGCTTGGGTGAGCCAGTTTGGCTTCAGTGGAATTCTTGTTTGCAATTGTGTAAATCTCACAAGTAATCAGATGATGAACCTCCACTTCTTTTCCCAGCATAATGCAATGAATCATCACTGCTCTCTTGATGGTGACCTCAGAACGGTTGCTAGTGGGCAATATAGAACGCCCAATTGATGACAGGTCATCTTAGCCTAGTTTCACTAGCATTTTTCCTTTGTTTTCAATAGATTTTATGCACTTTCTTGAGCCATAAGTAAGCCAATTGGGTAGAATTTCATGTTTCCTTTGATTCAATCAACCATGGATGAATTAATGCAATTTCATGAGATTTTATGCTATAATTGTCATATATTATGAAAGAATAACAAACTCATGATTTTGAGCATAGCTTTGATGTGTTTGGTTGATTGATGATAGGTGAAAAGTGCTTTGAAGAAGGTTGAAGAAAGAAGAAAGGGCAAGGAGCAAGAGAGAACGAAAAGCTTGAGCAAAAGCTTGCCTCAAACTTTAGCTCAAACTTTTGGGAAGAATTGAATTCACCCTGGAGGCAAAAAGCTTGCGCCAACGTTTGCCTCAAGCTTTTTGGCAAACGTTGGCGCCACACACACACCCCCTGGAGGAGAAAAGCTTGCGCCAACGTTTGCCTCAAGCTTTTTGGCAAACGTTGGCGCCACACAACGCACACAAGAGGATCCACGTTTGGCTTAAAGTTTGACCTCAAACTTTAGCTCAAACGTGGATGACAGAAGGGGGCTTTAGCTGATATGAAAAGCTTGAGCCAAAGTTTGCCTCAAACTTTGACTCAAGCTTTTGTGATTCATGGCCCGATTCACAATGGGTTTCTCTCCAACTCCAAGAGCAATCAAGAGAGGCCTTTTTCAACCCAATTCCATCAAGAGCAAAGGCCCAATTCAAGGCTTGAAGATCATTTGAAGAGAGTGTATAATTAGCTTAGAATTTAAGTTTTTAGGGGAGCTTTACTTTTAGAATTTTTAATACACTTGCAGTAGAGAACTCACTTTACATTTTTGAGTTGTTGTTCTCGGGGAAGGAGAATTGAATTCTCTTCCTCTTAGTTTTCTTATTTTCAATTTCAATTACACTTGTCTTGAGTCTTGGGTTTTGAGAATTGGGGAAATTCTGTCTCAATCTCACCTTGAGATCTCTTTCTGTTTCCTTTACTGCACCATTGGAGAATTGAGATTTAAATTCAAGTTTTCTTCTATTTTGATCTTTAATTTCGTTGCAATTGCTTTCTAAATTGGATCAAGGAAGGTAGTGAGATCTAGACTTAGTTTTCTAGTCTCTTGACCCCTGAGATCTGAGATTTCATTTTAATTCCTCTGTTGAATGTTTCTTCAAGTCAATTTACATTTTCTGTTTGAAATCCATTGCAATTAGTTTCATCTTCTACTTTTCTGTTTATTGCAATTTACTGTTCCTTGTTTAATTTCTGCAAATCCACTTCCCGATTCCCTTTATAATTCAAGCCATTTGCATTTCTTGCACTTTAAGATTCTGCAATTTACATTTCTTGCGTTCTAAGTTCCTGCCATTTAATTTCTCGTTCTTTAAGATTTAGCACATTAATTTCAGTTCTCTTTAATTTCATGCAAATTACCCATTCCTTTTTACATTCCATGCAATTTAGTTACTGTCAACTACAAACTACTCAACCAAGACTTGATTCGCTTGACTAAATCAACCACTAAACTAAAATTGCTCAATCCCTCATTCCCTGTGGGATCGACCTCACTCCCGTGAGTTTTATTACTTGATGCGACTTGGTACACTTGCTGGTGAGTCTTTTGGTGATTGGAAATTCATTTTCCAAAATTTACCATCAAGTTTTTGGCGCCGTTGCCGGGGATTGAAATAGATTGACAATGATTAAGTGAGGTGGTAGTCTAGATTAAGCATTTTTTTTATTTTTGTTCTCTGCTTTAAAGTGAAACCAAGGTGTTTGAGTTATTGCCTCACTAAGAAATTCTTTCTCTGTGACATGAATTTCAAATTTCATTGATGTTTACAAAATACAAATGGAGTTCAACTCATCTTATGGTCAAACAAAATTTTATGGGATATCATCCACCATCACCAATATCTAATGATGGCTGGGAATATCACCAAGAGAATACACATTCTGAGCACTCCAACTCATGGAGATTTGCTTCAGAGACACAAGATGAGCAAGAGAATCATATGGGATACTTTCCACCACCACAAAATGATTCAAGTCATTACTCTAATGGTGGCTGGGAGTATCACCAAGGAATGAAAGAGCATCCACCCTCACGTCCTAGTTTCTCATTTAAAAGTTCTTCATCACTTGATTATGCCTCAACACAAAGTTTCCTCCAAAATCCATACAAGTCATCCCATCAATCACACAACTCATTCCACACCCCTCAACACAACATCACCACAACACATCCACGTCACCAAAATTACTCTCAACCTTCATCTTTTGAACCAGCAGATGAGGATTACCTTCAAGCCATTGAAATACATAGAAAGCTCGTGGAAAGATACACACAACCCCAATCCTAGAAAGAAACCATCCTCAAGAAGATGAATGGGACCTTAGAGCAAACAAAGAGGAACTTAGAACCATCAAACAGTGAGGATGAAGACAAATTTGTGGGTGAGAAAGTGGAAAAACAAGAACAAAAGGTCCCTGTGTCAAGTGGAATTGCAACGAAGGATGAGAAACATGAGCCAAGGATTTTACATTCACAAAAGTTACTTGAGGTGACAATGAAACATAAAGATTCCCCCCAAAGGAATTAATAGAAAATCAGGAAAAAAAGAGGAGGAAGCCCATCAAGAGAAGTCACACTCAACTGAAGCAGAGAAGTGCAAAAAGGAAAAGCCCATGGAACATCCAATGCAAAAAGCTCTTGATGAAGAAATCACTCCAACAATCACACAACCACCAAGACTTGGACTCAAGGAAGTGAAGGCAATTAACAAAAGCACCAAGAAGAGGATTGTGACCAAGCTACAAAGGACAATATTCATGAAAAAGAGAAGGTCAACTACAAGCAATCCGTCCCTTGATCCAGCAAGCAAGCTTAATCAAGTCATTAACAAAATAAAGCTTGCTGAGAAGAGACCAAGACAGGGGGCACTAGCTGAATCTTTCCCCCCTTTGAGGTCATTCCTCTTAACAAACTGAAAGAAGAGGAAAAAAGTGAAGAACAACATGTCAAGCTAGTGACAATAAAGAAGCGCTTGTTGGGAGGCAACCCAACCTGAGGTAATTTTCTCTTCATAGCTAATTTAATAAAAGAGCTGAGTAGATTTCTCTGTATTGCAAAGAGCTAAGTTTGGTGTTGCACACCAAAATAATTAAGGGGTGAATATTGGATGCTAAGTTTAGTGTTCCACCAAAAATCTCATTAAGAACACATTGCACCCTCAGCATGATCAGTATCGGCTCAAAACCATCAGAGAAACTTCTTAACAATTGTCATGTTTCTAGTTTTTAGTTGTTTTCTAGTTCATAGTTTATTTTCTTAATAAAAGTACTTGATATTTCATGCATGTATTTATTCTGCTACATATAGAAGTAGGCAAGGAACTAAGTTTGGTGTTCCCACACCAACTTAGGTTCACAAAATCACAAGCATACATGCATGCTAACTGCCTCTTAAGTGCTTGGGGAACAAGCAAGTTTCAATATCTTTTGTAGGAAGTCATTCAATCTCTTGGAGGAAAAGGTACATCATCATGGACAGAGGAAGGACATGGAACCCAACAATGATGATGACACAGAGGAAACAAATAGACTCCAAGAGGTTGTATTGTTCTCTGACTGATTCTAGTTCAAATATGTTAATTGAAAGTGCAAATGTCCCCTGTTGATTAGTTTCTTCTTAGATTCATTTACTGTCTGCGAGTTTGCTTGGTTTCATGCTGTTATGGCTTACTATTCTAAGTGCTTGATTCACTTTCATCTTACTTGAATTATATGTTTTGTCCCTTATGCTTGAATAAAAGAAAAATAACTGTGAAATAGAGAAAGAGTAAAAGTCTAGCATGATATGAGACAAAATGAGGTTATGTGGTGGTATGTGCTGGTTCATTAGTTGATTTATGAATAAGGCTGAATGTTGGCATGACTTTGTGATATGAACTTGAGTTACATTTCATGAGACTTGACAAAAGAAAAAGGTCCAAAATAAAAGAACGAAAATGCAAGAAAAAGAAGCAAAAAGAAATAAACAAGGCTGGGCATCAATAGCTTGAGATTTGGATATATGCCTGTGATGCTTTTCGTACAAAGATAAGCTTGGATAACTAGGTTCTAAGGGGTGCTTCATCACCCAGCAACTTGGGTTAACTAACCCGGGATTGCCAACCAAAAGTCCACCATCAAGAGCTACTTTGAGACAGAGCATTTAGTAACCCAAAGAGGTGCTGGGCATCAATTTCCAAAGAACGAACAGAGATGAACAAAACAAGCTAAATGCCTGTGATGTGTGTGTGCTAAGGAGAGGCTTGAGCAAGTAAGCCCATAGGGGTGTTTCAACACCTAGCATCTTGAACCAACTGGGGCGGGAATGCTGGCTGAAAGCTTACTCTAAAAAGTCGCCTTACCACATAACATTAAGCCTCAGCCAAGAAAAGAACAAGAAAAGCTAAGGACCAAGGAATAACAAGTCTCATTTTTTTGTGTGATCCAAGTAAGGATCCAGAGGAATGTTGATGCCTCAGCCACAGAATAAAAATCCCTAAGATACCATGCATAAAAACCCCATTTACCGGTATTCAATGTCTTCCAATAAAAGGCTTATACACTTCTTTGCTTCTAGTAATTTTCCTTATGTCTTACTGCTTGCTTGGGGACAAGCAAGATTTAAGTTTGGTGTTGTGATGACAGGTCATCTTAGCCTAGTTTTTTGAGTTGTTGTTCTCGGGGAAGGAGAATTGAATTCTCTTCCTCTTAGTTTTCTTGTTTTCAATTTCAATTACACTTGTCTTGAGTCTTGGGTGTTGAGAATTGGGGAAATTCTGTCTCAATATCACCTTGAGATCTCTTTCTGTTTCCTTTACTGCACCATTGGAGAATTGAGATTTAAATTCAAGTTTTCTTCTGTTTTGATCTTTAATTTCATTGCAATTGCTTTCTGAATTGGATCAAGGAAGGTAGTGAGATCTAGACTTAGTTTTCTAGTCTCTTGACTTCTGAGATCTGAGATTTCATTTTAATTCCTCTGTTGAATGTTTTTTCAAGTCAATTTACATTTTCTGTTTGAAATCCATTGCAATTAGTTTCATCTTCTACTTTTCTGTTTATTGCAATTTACTGTTCCTTGTTTAATTTCTGCAAATCCACTTCCCGATTCCCTTTATACTTCAAGCCATTTACATTTCTTGCACTTTAAGATTCTGCAATTTACATTTCTTGCGTTCTAAGTTCCTACCATTTAATTTCTCGTTCTTTAAGATTTAGCACTTTAATTTCAGTTCTCTTTAATTTCATGCAAATTACCCATTCCTTTTTACATTCCATGCAATTTAGTTACTGTCAACTACAAACTACTCAACCAAGACTTGATTCGCTTGACTAAATCAACCCCTAAACTAAAATTGCTCAATCCTTCAATCCCTGTGGGATCGACCTCACGCCCGTGAGTTTTATTACTTGATGCGACCTGGTACACTTGCCAGTGAGTCTTTTGGTGATTGGAAATTTGTTTTCCAAAATTTACCATCACCAATGAAGTCTAGCCAACCTCTTACAATTGGTTTGAGATCTCCTCTCTTGAGTTGGTTTGGGACACCTTTTGAATTGGTTGTCCACTTAGTTCCAGGGAGGCATATGTCCTCTAGAACTTGATCCAACCCTTTATCTGCTCTCACCATTCTCCTATTAAAGGATTCAGGAACATCTTGCAGTTGAGGCAATTTGAAGACCTCTCTTATTTTGTCCAGATGGAAGTAAATAATTCTTCCTCTGACCATGGTTCTGTAGGTATGAAAAGCAGTTCCAGTCATTCTCTGCTAATCTGTCAGCCACAGATTTGAGTAGAATTCCTGAACCATGTTCCTTCCAACCTTTGTCTCAGGGTTGGTTAGAACTTCCCATCCTCTGTTTCGAATTTGCTCTTGGATCTCCGGATATTCATCTTCTTTCAGATCAAATCTGACTTTCGGGATCACTGACCTCAGACCCATTATTTTGTGGTAATGATCTGCATGTTCTTTTGTTAAGAACTTCTCTTGATTCCAAAGATTCTTTGGAGTATTCTCTTTCTTGCCTCTTGAATTGGTTTGTTTTCCCTTAGGAGCCATGATATTGATAAATCTTGGCATAGTGATCATGGAAAAGCACACCAAACTTAGAGGTTTGCTTGCCCTCAAGCAAAAGAAAGGAAGGGGGAGAGAGAGGAGGAGAGCAAATTCGAATGGTGGGGAGAGCGGGATGGCCGAATGTGTATTTATAAGGGAGGGGGAGAGATTTCGAAAACTTTGAAGGAGATTTGAGAAGATATGGAAAGAAATTGAGAAGATATTTGAGTTTTTGAAGAAGATTTGGAAAGGATTTGAAGGAGATTTGAAGAATGATTTAGAAAATTATTTAATTTTTGAAAATTAAGGGTGAATGATGAAAGTTTTTAATGTATTTATGCAGAAAATTATGGATCAAAACAAGAAAGTTTGAAAAAATTTTAAGTGGAAAACAAAATCTTTGTCCCCTGCCTTTCTGGCGTTAAACGCCCAGAATGGTATCCATTCTGGCGTTTAATCCCAATTGGTGGCCAATATGCACCTGGCTGGGCGATAAACGCCAGAAATCCCCTTTATCACTGGGCGTTTTGCTAAACGCCCAGGATGCTGCAAATCTAGCGTTAAATGCCCATAATGGTGCCCATTCTGGTGTTTAACACCCAAAATGGTACCTTTACTGGCGTTAAACGCCCAGAATGGATACCATTCTGGGCGTTTAACGCCCAAAGTACCCCTTACTGGCGTTTTCTTGCCAGCAGGCTCCTTTTCTCTGCTTTTTGCACTGAATCCTTCTGTAACTCTGTGATTTCCTCCAATTTCAATGATCAACCTTTGAAAAATGTATATCAAACTTTTATAAAACAATTAACCTGCTAATGACTGGGTTGCCTCCCAGCAAGCGCTTCTTTATTGTCTTTAGCTGGACCTTTACTGAGACTCATTCAAGCCTCAGTTTTGAGCATTCCTGCTCAAAATTACTTTCAAGGTAATGTTTGATCCTCTGTCCATTAACAATAAACTTTTTTTCAGAATCAATATCCTGAAGCTCAACATATCCATATGGTGATACTCCTGTAATCACATACGGACCCCTCCAGCGGGATTTAAGTTTTCCTGGGAATAGTCTGAGCCTAGAGTTGAAGAGCAGAACTTTCTATCCTGGTTCAAAGACTCTGGATGACAACTTTTTGTCATGCCACTTCTTTGCCTTTTCCTTATAGATTTTTGCATTTTCAAAGGCACTGAGTCTGAACTCCTCTAGCTCATTTAGCTGGAGCAATCTTTTTTCACCAGCTAACTTAGCATCCATGTTTAGGAATCTAGTAGCCCAGTAGGCTTTATGTTCCAGTTCTACGGGCAGATGACAGGCCTTCCCATACACAAGTTGGTATGGAGAGGTTCCTATAGGAGTCTTGTATGCTGTTCTGTATGCCCATAGAGCATCATCCAAGCTCTTTGCCCAATCCTTTCTACGGGCAATAACAGTCCATTCCAGGATTCTTTTTAGCTCTCTATTAGAGACTTCAGCTTGCCCATTTGTCTGTGGATGATACGGAGTTGCTACTTTATGGCTAATTCCACATCGGACCATAGCCGAGTACAACTGTTTATTGCAGAAATGAGTGCCCCCATCACTGATTAATATTCTGGGAACACCAGACCTACTAAAGATGTCTTTTTGGAGGAATTTCAGCATGGTCTTGGTATCATTATTGGGTGTGGCAATTGCTTCTACCCATTTAGATACATAGTCTACTGCCACTAGAATATAAGTGTTTGAGTATGATGGTGGGAAGGGACCCATGAAGTCAATACCCCATACATCAAACAATTCAATCTCTAAGATCCCTTGTTGACGCATGGCGTAACCATGAGGCAAGTTACCAGCTCTTTGGCAACTGTCACAGTTACGCACAAACTCTCGGGCATCCATATACAGAGTAGGCCAGTAGAATCCACATTGGAGGACCTTAGTGGCTGTTCGCTCACCTCCGAAATGTCCCCCATACTGTGATCCATGGCAATGTCATAGAATCCTTTGTGCTTCCTCTCTAGGTACACATTTGCGGATTATTTCGTCTGCACGTCTCTTAAAGAGATATGGCTCATCCCATAGGTAGTACTTGGCATCTGAAATTAATTTTTTTCTCTGCACCCTGCTGTACTCCTGTGGTATGAACCTCACAGCTTTATAATTTGCAATGTCTGCAAACCATGGAGCTTCCTGAATGGCAAAGAGTTGCTCATCTGGAAAGGTCTCAGAGATCTCAGTAGATGGAAGGGACGCCCCAGCTACTGGTTCTATTCGCGACAGATGATCAGCTACCTGGTTCTCTGTCCTTTTTCTGTCTCTTATTTCTATATCAAACTCTTGCAGAAGCAACACCCACCTTATGAGCCTGGGTTTTGAATCCTGCTTTGTGAGTAAGTATTTAAGAGCAGCATGGTTAGTGTACACAATCACTTTTGACCCTACTAAATAGGATCTAAACTTGTCAATGGCATAAACCACTGCAAGTAACTCTTTTTCTGTGGTTGTGTAATTCTTCTGTGCGTCATTTAGAACACGGCTAGCATAATAAATGACGTGCAGAAGCTTGTTATGCTTCTGTCCCAACACTGCACCAATGGCATGGTCACTGGCATCACACATTAGTTCGAATGGTAGTGTCCAGTCTGGTGCAAAGATGACTGGTGCTATGACCAGCTTGGCTTTCAGGGTCTCAAACGCCTGCAGACACTGTGTGTCAAACACGAATGGTGTGTCAGCAGCTAGCAGGTTGCTTAGAGGTTTTGCAATTTTAGAAAAATCCTTTATAAACCTCCTGTAGAATCCTACATGTCCCAGAAAGCCTCTGATTGCCTTAACATTGGCAGATGGTGATAATTTTTCAATTACCTCTACCTTTGCTTGATCCACCTCTATTCCCTTGCTTGAAATTTTATGCCCAAGGACAATTCCTTCAGTCACCATAAAGTGACATTTCTCCTAGTTTAAGACCAGGTTAGTCTCTTGGCATCTTTTCAGGACAAGTGCTAGATGATCAAGACATGAGTTGAATGAGTCTCCAAATACTGAGAAGTCATCCATGAAGACTTCCAGGAACTTTTCTACCATATCAGAGAAGATGGAGAGCATGCACCTCTGAAAGGTAGCAGGTGCATTGCATAGACCTAAAGGCATTCTTCTGTAAGCAAACACGCCAGAAGGACATGTGAATGCTGTTTTCTCTTGATCTTGAGGGTCCACTGCAATTTGATTATAACTTGAATAGCCATCCAAAAAGCAGTAATAATCATGACTCGCTTCATGGCTGGATTTAGCCACCTCTGTGGTTGAACCACTGGCTTGGCATTATCTTCCAAGAGGATCTTGTGCATGCATCTTGCTGGGCTAATGCCCTTAAGATCAATTATGGACCACCCAAGAGCTGTCATGTGTGTCCTTAGCACTTGAATTAGTGCTTCCTCTTCCTGTGAATTTAAAGCAGAGCTTATGATCATTGGAAAAGTGTCACCTTCTCCCAGAAATGCATACTTCAGGGATGGTGGTAGTGGCTTGAGCTCGGGTTTAGGAGGCTTATCCTTTTCCTGAGGAATTTTTAGAGGTTCTTTTATTTCCTCTGGTTCCTCCAGGTCAGGCTGAACACCTTTAAAGATATCCTCTAGCTCTGATTCGCGACTCCCAGTCATATAGATCTCTTCCACCAAAGAGTCAATAATATCAGTGCTCATGCAGTCATTTGATGTGTCTGGATGCTACATAGCTTTGACAGCATTCAACTTGAACTCATCCTCATTGACTCTCAAGGTCACTTCCCCTTTTTGTACATCAATGAGAGTTCGTCCAGTTGCTAGGAAAGGTCTTCCTAGGATTAGAGTTGCACTCTTGTGCTCCTCCATTTCCAGCACTACAAAGTCAGTGGGAAAGGCAAATAGCCCAACCTTGACAATCATGTCCTCAATTATGCCTGATGGATATTTAATGGAGCCATCGGCAAGTTGGAGACATATCCGGGTTGGTTTGACTTCTTCAGTCAACCCAAGCTTTCTGATAGTGGATGCAGGTATGGTGGACGAAATTGCGATCACATCAATGTAGTATTCTTTGTTGTTGTATGGAATCATTATTGTGGCTCTTGGCTATGTGTGGACACAACTCCGTTCAACTTAACCAGCAAGTGTACTGGGTCATCCAAGTAATACCTTACGTGAGTAAGGGTCGATCCCACAGAGATTGTTGGTATGAAGCAAGCTATGCTCACCTTGTAAATCTCAGTTAGGCAGATTAAATGGTTATGGTTTTCAAAAATTAATAATAAATAGAAAATAAAAAGGGATAGAAATACTTATGTAAATCAATAGTGGGAATTTCAGATAGGCGTATGGAGATGCTGTGCTCCTCTCGAATCTCTACTTGCTTATTACATTCATCCAATCCTTCCTACTCCTTTCCATGGCAAGCTGTATGTAGGGCATCACCATCATCAATGGCTACTTTTAATCCTCTCAGGAAAATGGTCCTATGCGCTGTCACTGCACGGCTAATCGTCTGGAGGCATCACCCTTGTTGATGGCTACATCCCATCTTCTTAGTGAAAATGGTCCAAATGCTCTGTCACAGCACGGCTAATCATCTGTTGGTTCTCAATCAGGTTGGAGTAGAATCCATTGATTCTTTTGCGTTTGTCATCACGCCCAGCCTTCAGGAGTTTGAAGCTCGTCACAGTCATTCAATACCGGAAACCTACTCGGAATACCACGGACAAGGTTAGACTTTCCAGATTCCCGGGATCCTACTCGGAATACCACAGACAAGGTTAGACTTTCCGGATCCCCATGAATGCCGCCATCTATCTAGCTTATACCACAAAGATTTTGTTGGGGAATCTAAGAGATATGCGCCCGGCCTAAGGTAGAACGGAAGTGGTTGTCAGTCACGCGCGTTCATAGGTGAGAATGATGATGAGTGTCACGGATCATCACATTCATCAAAGTGTTGTGCAACGTATATCTTGGAATAAGAATAAAAGAGGATTGAATAGAAAGTAATAGTAATTGTATTGAAACTTGAGGTACAACAGAGCTCCACACCCTTAATCTATGGTGTGCAGAAACTCCACTGTTGAAAATACATAAGTGAAAGGTTCAGGCATGGCCGAATGGCCAGCCCCCTAAACCGTGCTCAATGGCCTCCTAAGATGAAGAATAAAACAAAACTAAGACCAAAGATGAAACGTGGTCAAAAGACGACTAATACACTAGTAAAAAGTCTTATTTATACTAAACTAGCTACTAGGGTTTACATGAGTAAGTAATTGATGCATAAATCCACTTCCGGGGCCCACTTGGTGTATGTTTGGGCTGAGCTTGATCTATCCACGAGCTGAGGCTTTACTTGGAGTTGAACTCCAAGTTATAACGTGTTTTGGGCGTTCAACTCCGGATCATGACGTGTTTCTGGCGTTTAACTCCAGACAGCAGCATGTACTTTGCGTTCAAAGCCACGTTACGTCGTCAATTTCCGAATAAAGTATGAACTATTATATATTTATGGAAAGCTCTGGATGTCTACTTTCCAACGCCGTTGAGAGCGCACCATTTGGAGTTCTGTAGCTCCAGAAAATCTATTTCGAGTGCAGGGAAGTCAGATTCCAACAGCATCAGCAGTCCTTTTGTCAGCCTTTTTCAGAGTTTTGCTCAAGTCCCTCAATTTCAGCCAGAAATTACCTAAAATCACAGAAAAACACACAAACTCATAGTAAAGTCCAGAAATGTGAATTTAACATAAAAACTAATGAAAACATCCCTAAAAGTAGCTTGAACTTACTAAAAACTACCTAAAAACAATGCCAAAAAGCGTATAAATTATCCGCTCATCACAACACCAAACTTAAATTGTTGCTTGTCCCCAAGCAACTGAAAATCAATTAGGATAAAAAGAAGAGAATATACTATAAATTTCAAAATATCAATGAATATTAATTCTAATTAGATGAGCGGGACTTGTAGCTTTTTGCTTCTGAACAGTTTTGGCATCTCACTTTTTCCTTTGAAGTTTAGAATGATTGGCTTCTCTAGGAACTTAGAATTTCGGATAGTGTTATTGATTCTCCTAGTTAAGTATGTTGATTCTTGAACACAACTACTTATGAGTCTTGGCCGTGGCCCTAAACATTTTGTTTTCCAGTATTACCACCGGATACACAAATGCCACAGACACATAATTGGGTGAACCTTTTCAGATTGTGACTAAGCTTTGCTAGAGTCCCCAGTTAGAGGTGTCCAAAGCTCTTAAGCACACTCTTTTTGCTTTGGATCATGACTTTAACCACTCAGTCTCAAGCTTTTCACTTGGACCTTCATGACACAAGCACATGGTTAGGGACAACTTGATTTAGCCGCTTAGGCCTGGATTTTATTTCCTTGGGCCCTCCTATCCATTGATGCTCAAAGCCTCGGATTCTTTTTACCCTTGCCTTTTGGTTTTAAGGGCTATTGTCTTTTTCTGCTTGCTTTTTCTTTTTCTTTCTATTTTTTTTCGCAAGCTTCTTCTTTTTCACTGCTTTTTCTTGCTTCAAGAATCAATTTCATGATTTTTCAGATTATCAATAACATTTCTCTTTGTTCATCATTCTTTCAAGAGCCAACAATTTCAACAACAAGATCAAAAATATGCACTGTTCAAGCATTCATTCAGAAAACAAAAAGTATTGTCACCACATCAATATAATTAAATTAAATTCAAGGATAAATTCGAAATTCATGTACTTCTTGTTCTTTTGAATTAAAACATTTTTCATTTAAGAGAGGTGAAGGATTAATGGAATTATTCATAACTTTAAGACATGGTTACTAAACACTAATGATCATGAAGTAGAGACACAAAACATAAATAAATATGAAGAATAAAAAAATCAAAACCAGAGAAATAAGAACAAGGAATGAGTCCACCTTAGTGGCGTCTTCTTCTTGAAGGACCAATAATGTCCTTAAGCTCTTCTATGTCCCTTCCTTGCCTTTGTTGCTCCTCCCTCATTGCTCTTTGGTCTTCTCTTATTTCATGGAGAATGATGGAGTGCTCATGATGTTCCACCCTTAATTGTTCAACATTGTGGCTCAAATCTTCTAAGGAAGTGTTGAGTTGTTCCCAATAGTTGTTGGGAGGAAAGTGCTTCCCTTGAGGCATCTCAGGGATTTCTTGATGATGAGCTTCCTCATGCATCTCTTGAGAACCGTGAAGGGTCTCTCTTGCTTGCTCCATCCTCTTCTTGGTGATGGGCTTATCCTCTTCAATGGGGATGTCTCCTTCTATACTACAACATTTTGGGTCTATGGCCACGGTTTTTTTGGTCACGGTCAAAAACCGTGACCATAGACCCTCTATGGTCACGGTTTTTTAGGGTGACCCAAAAAAAAAAGCTATGGTCACGGTTTTTTTGGAAAGGGTGACCATAGAGTACCTATGGTCACGGTTTTTAAAAAAAGGGTGGCCTAAAGGGGTCTATGGTCACGGTTTCTTACAGTGACCAAAAAGGGTCTATGGTCACGGTTTTTCAAAAAAGGGTGACCTAAAAGGGTCTATGGTCACGGTTTTGGAGGGTGACCTAAAGTGGTCTATGGTCACGGTTTTGGGGGTGGCCAAAAAAGGTCTATGGTCACGATTTTGGGGGTGGCCAAAAAAGGTCTATGGTCACGATTTTGGGGGTGACCTAAAGGGGTCTATGGTCACGGTTTTTTACAGTGACCAAAAAGGGTCTATGGTCACGGTTTTTCAAAAAAGGGTGACCTAAAAGGGTCTATGGTCACGGTTTTGGGGGGTGACCTAAAGTGGTCTATGGTCACGGTTTTCGGGGTGGCCTAAAAGGGTCTATGGTCACGGTTTCGGGGGGTGACCTAAAGTGGTCTATGGTCACGGTTTTGGGGGTGGCCTAAAAGGGTCTATGGTCACGGTTTTGGGGGTGACCTAAAGGGGTCTATGGTCACGGTTTTTTACAGTGACCAAAAAGGGTCTATGGTCACGATTTTTCAACAAACGGTGACCTAAAAGGGTCTATGGTCACGGTTTTGAGGGGTGACCTAAAGTGGTCTATGGTCACGGTTTTGGGGGTGGCCTAAAAGAGTCTATGGTCACGGTTTTGGGGGGTAGCCTAAAGGGGTCTATGGTCACGGTTTTGGTGAGTGGCCTAAAAGAGTCTATGGTCACGGTTTTTTGAAAGGGTGACCTAAAAGGGTCTATGGTCACGGTTTTTGAGAGTGACCTAAAGGTATCTATGTTCTATTTGCTTAAATATGAGAGCTAATTATTTTATTTAAATAAATTATCTTTATTATTATTATTTAATTTATATTTAGCAAATCCATTTCTAAGAATATAATTAATTTAATGTATATACATACGGTGCAAAAAAAAATTACATCGACGTTCAATTTTTTGTATTGCCACACCTTAAAAACTACTCAAACCATTCAGCATTCATCACAAAAATTAAATAAATACAAGTATTTTTATTAAATAGCATGGCAGTTACATTTTTAACTCTTAAGTAATTATTATTTTTATAAATTTTAATAAATTCCATTCACATACATAAAGTAAAATTAGATAGCCAATTAAGTTTTTTTGTAATCAACACTTTCGTGTGTGTCTGTTTGTGTGCGTTTTCCTTATATTGTTACTATATATATAAAATATGAAATCTTCATCTTTAATTTGTTGTGAATTTTTCTTATTAATAATGTAATGATTAATTTTAGAAAAATCAATAAAAGGAATGTATTTAGCTGTACAATATCATTTTAACTTATGTTTGTATTGTCTTATAATTTTATTATCAAATTGAAAAAGTGAGTGCATCAAAAAACGAGTGTCCCCCCAAATTTACCCATTCCCTCCCCAAATTTTCCCATTCCCTCCTCATCATCTTCGAAGTTCCTAAGTTAGGGTTAAAAGAAATAAGAGCACCACCAATGCACTTCGAAGTCCCTAAGCCATTTCAATGCACGTCCATTAGAAGCCGCCGATCCTCTCTTCACAAACACACAAATCCATCGCTCCTCTCTTCTTCTCAAATCGAGCCACAAATCGAGCAGCTGCTGCATGCGTCCTATAGCCACCGCAGCGATGGGTTCGACCACCACAGCCCCCATCGCTCCTCTCTTCTTCTCTGAGGACCATAGTCCATAGAAGCCACAAATCGAGCAGGTGTTCCATCCTGTAGCCACCGCAGGGATGGGTTCGTCCACCACAGCCCCCACCGCTCCTCTCTTCTTCTTTGAGGACCATAGTCTATAGAAGCCACGAATCGAGCAGCTGCTGCGTCCTGTAGCCACCGCAGCGACGGGTTCGACAAACACAGCCCCCACTGCGTCGTTGTCGTCGCCGAGCTCGGCTTCTCTGTGTTCGCCGGTGTCGCCTCCTCTACGGTCGCCGTTGCTCGCCTTCCTCCTCACCATCGGTAAGTAATACTTTGTTCACAAATTTTGTACCCATTTCCTCGGCGTCTGCTTGCTGGTTTAGGGTTTAGAAGTTGATTTTCTGATTAGCTGGATTAGCTGGATTAGCTTAGGTTATTGTTAGAAATTTGTTAGTAATTCATTTGCTGAGTAGCTGGATTTTCTGAGGTTATTGTTTGCTGGAATAGATTTATTTATTTTTTCTTATTTTCTCTTCATAATTTTTTTGCCCAGGTTATTATTTGCTTGCTGAGCTTATTGTCTGTTGAGCTTATTGTTACTCTATTCGTGATTTGGTTGTTATTTCTGATTTTCTGTTCATGATTTTTTTTGAGGTTATTATCTTGCTGAGCTTATTGTTATTATTCATGATTTGTTTGGTGAGCTTCTTTGTTGCTGAGCTTAATTTATTTTGACATTGGTTGCTGAGTTTATTGGTTGCTGAGGCCTGAGGGTTTTTGTTGTATGTTACAGGCAAAACCCAGTCGCCGGTCACCAGCTTCGAAGGCCACCGTCCGTCGAAGTCTTGCTCCAACACGTGAAGCTGGGCATCAGCCCCGCTGGTGTGCATAGCCCTCAAAGCTCTTCGTGTCAGCACTCATTCACTCCATTGAGTATTCCAAGTAAGTTTCTTTCTGTTTATTTCAATTTAATTAGTTTAGTTTTTACAATTAGCTAAGTTTTTTTCAATTTGATCTCATAATTTCAATTCTAATGAGCATTGATCTGCATTCGGAGAGTCCCTTTAGGTTGCTCTTTAGCTAGATATCGTATGCTATGATTCTAATTGAAAGTGTACTATAATGATGAAGGGATACCCTGTAATCCAAGCACGAATGGAAATGCAAGTTTGACTTTTAACTTTCAACTTTTAAGGCTTGTAATTTGTTCATTCATTAGCTAGGGGCATATACTTGTAATCTATTGTAGCACTACTGCTGCTGCTGCTTCTATTAATATGTCTAGTTATTTTAGAGGAATATTATATGTATGATGCATTCATGCTTGTCTCCCATTACATTCTCCTTTTAAATGCGGCTGGTTTTTATAGTTTTAGTATATAAGTTTTCTAATTTGCTAATTTAATATTTTATTGTTTTTTCTGACTTTCTTTTCATGATTTTTTTTGCCCATGTTATTATTTGCTTGCTGATCTTATTGTTTATTGAGCTTATTGTTACTATATTCATGATTTGGTTGTTATTTATGATTTTCTGTTCATGATTTTGTAGTTCTGAGGTTATTATTTGCTTGCTGAGCTTATTGTTATTCTATTCATGATTTGTTTGGTGAGCTTTTTTGTTGCTGAGCTTAATTTATTTTGTTATTGGTTGCTGAGTTTATTGGTTGCTGAGGCCTGAGGGTTTTTGTTGTATGTTACAGGCAAAACCTAGTCGCCAGTCAGCAGCTTCGAAGGCCACCGTCCGTCGAAGTCTTGCTCCATTCCCCGAAGCTGGGCATCAGCCTCGCTGGTGTGCATAGCCCTCAAAGCTCTTCGTGTCAGCAGTCATTCACTCCATTGAGTATTCCAAGTAAGTTTCTTTCTTTTCATTTCAATTTAATTAGTTTAGTTTTTACAATTATCCAAGTTTTTTTCAATTTGATCTCATAATTTCAATTCTAATGAGCATTGATCTGCATTCGGAGAGACCCTTTAGGATGCTCTTTAGCTAGATATCATATCCTATGATTCTAATTGAAAGTGTACTATAATACATATAAAAATACCCTGTAATCCATGCATGAATGGAATGCAAGTTTGACTTTTAACTTTCAACTTTTAACGCTTGTAATTTGTTCATTCATTAGCTAGGGGCATATACTTGTAATCTATTGTAGCACTACTGCTGCTGCTGCTTCTATTAATATGTCTAGTTATTTTAGAGGAATATTATATGTATGATGCATTCATGCTTGTCTCCCATTACATTCTCCTTTTAAATGGGGCTGGTTTTTATAGTTTTAGTATATAGGTTTTCTAATTTGCTAATTTAATATTTTATTGTTTTTTCTGACTTTCTTTTCATGATTTTTTTTGCCCAGGTTATTATTTGCTTACTGATCTTATTGTTTGTTGAGCTTATTGTTATTGTATTCATGATTTGGTTGTTATTTATGATTTTCTGTTCATGATTTTGTAGTTCTGAGGTTATTATTTGCTTGCTGAGCTTATTGTTATTCTATTCATGATTTGTTTGGTGAGCTTTTTTGTTGCTGAGCTTAATTTATTTTGTTATTGGTTGCTGAGTTTATTGGTTGCTGAGGCCTGAGGGTTTTTGTTGTATGTTACAGGAAAAACCTAGTCGCCGGTCAGCAGCTTCGAAGGCCACCGTCCGTCGAAGTCTTGCTCCATTCCCCGAAGCTGGGCATCAGCCTCGCTGGTGTGCATAGCCCTCAAAGCTCTTCGTGTCAGCAGTCATTCACTCCATTGAGTATTCCAAGTAAGTTTCTTTCTTTTCATTTCAATTTAATTAGTTTAGTTTTTACAATTAGCCAAGTTTTTTTCAATTTGATCTCATAATTTCAATTCTAATGAGCATTGATCTGCATTCGGAGAGTCCCTTTAGGCTGCTCTTTAGCTATATATCATATCCTATGATTCTAATTGAAAGTGTACTATAATACATATAAAAATACCCTGTAATCCATGCATGAATGGAATGCAAGTTTGACTTTTAACTTTCAACTTTTAACGCTTGTAATTTGTTCATTCATTAGCTAGGGGCATATACTTGTAATCTATTGTAGCACTACTGCTGCTGCTGCTTCTATTAATATGTCTAGTTATTTTAGAGGAATATTATATGTAAGATGCATTCATGCTTGTCTCCCATTACATTCTCCTTTTAAATGGGGCTAGTTTTTATAGTTTTAGTATATAGGTTTTCTAATTTGCTAATTTAATATTTTATTGTTTTTTCTGACTTTCTTTTCATGATTTTTTTTGCCCAGGTTATTATTTGCTTGCTGATCTTATTGTTTGTTGAGCTTATTGTTACTGTATTCATGATTTGGTTGTTATTTATGATTTTCTGTTCATGATTTTGTAGTTCTGAGGTTATTATTTGCTTGCTAAGCTTGTTGTTATTCTATTCATGATTTGTTTGGTGAGCTTTTTTGTTGCTGAGCTTAATTTATTTTGTTATTGGTTGCTGAGTTTATTGGTTGCTGAGGCTTGAGGGTTTTTGTTGTATGTTACACGCAAAACCCAGTCGCTGATCACCAGCTTCGATGGCCACCGTCCGTCGAAGTCTTGCTCCATTCCCCGAAGCTGGGCATCAGCCTCACTGGTGTGCATAGCCCTCAAAGCTCTTCGTGTCAGCAGTCATTCACTCCATTGAGTATTCCAAGTAAGTTTTTTTCTTTTCATTTCAATTTAATTAGTTTAGTTTTTACAATTAGCCAAGTTTTTTTCAATTTGATCTCATAATTTCAATTCTAATGAGCATTGATCTGCATTCGGAGAGTCCCTTTAGGTTGCTCTTTAGCTAGATATCGTATCCTATGATTCTAATTGATAGTGTACTATAATACATATAAAAATACCCTGTAATCCAAGCATGAATGGAATGCAAGTTTGACTTTTAACTTTCAACTTTTAACGCTTGTAATTTGTTCATTCATTAGCTAGGGGCATATACTTGTAATCTATTGTAGCACTACTGCTGCTGCTGCTTCTATTAATATGTCTAGTTATTTTAGAGGAATATTATATGTAAGATGCATTCATGCTTGTCTCCCATTACATTCTCCTTTTAAATGGGGCTAGTTTTTATAGTTTTAGTATATAGGTTTTCTAATTTGCTAATTTAATTTTTTATTGTTTTTTCTGACTTTCTTTTCATGATTTTTTTTGCCCAGGTTATTATTTGCTTGCTGATCTTATTGTTTGTTGAGCTTATTGTTACTGTATTCATGATTTGGTTGTTATTTATGATTTTCTGTTCATGATTTTGTAGTTCTGAGGTTATTATTTGCTTGCTAAGCTTGTTGTTATTCTATTCATGATTTGTTAGGTGAGCTTTTTTGTTGCTGAGCTTAATTTATTTTGTTATTGGTTGCTGAGTTTATTGGTTGCTGAGGCCTGAGGGTTTTTGTTGTATGTTACAGGCAAAACCCAGTCGCCGATCACCAGCTTCGAAGGCCACCGTCCGTCGAAGTCTTGCTCCATTCCCCGAAGCTGGGCATCAACCTCACTGGTGTGCATAGCCCTCAAAGCTCTTCGTGTCAGCAGTCATTCACTCCATTGAGTATTCCAAGTAAGTTTTTTTTTCTTTTCATTTCAATTTAATTAGTTTAGTTTTTACAATTAGCCAAGTTTTTTTCAATTTGATCTCATAATTTCAATTCTAATGAGCATTGATCTGCATTCGGAGAGTCCCTTTAGGTTGCTCTTTAGCTAGATATCGTATCCTATGATTCTAATTGATAGTGTACTATAATACATATAAAAATACCCTGTAATCCAAGCATGAATGGAATGCAAGTTTGACTTTTAACTTTCAACTTTTAAGGCTTGTAATTTGTTCATTCATTAGCTAGGGGCATATACTTGTAATCTATTGTAGCACTACTGCTGCTGCTGCTTCTATTAATATGTCTAGTTATTTTAGAGGAATATTATATGTATGATGCATTCATGCTTGTCTCCCATTACATTCTCCTTTTAAATGCGGCTGGTTTTTATAGTTTTAGTATATAAGTTTTCTAATTTGCTAATTTAATACTTTATTCTAATCAGTGAAACAAGTTTTTAATGTTATCGTTTCAATTTTAAGAACATTCCCTCCCCCCTTTCCCAAAATTTCAAGAAAGATATAGATATTAATTTTTTTTATATTGTTGTATGATGCAACCAGTGAACAATGAGTTAAGTTTGTTAATATTGCAATTTGAATTTTGAAGCTTATGATGAGAATTTTGTATCAACTTTATTGAGGTGAAGTTTGGCACATTTTTTGTTTCTTCAGAGTATTGGGCAGGAAGGTTTGAAGAAGATATTGGTAGCTGCACATCACAAGATTTTTACTAAGATGTACTTGATCCTTAGAGTGGCATAGTAATCCTTAGGTTGCTGTTTGATTAGGTTAGCTTAGTTGAATTAGGTGGTTAGGTAGTCAATTGATTTTGTAGTGGATTTAGGTTTGAACTCTGATGTTTATTCTATCTGAAATTGATTTTCCTATGCTGGTAATGACTTGCCCTGTTCTAATTTAGTTTCATGCTGCTGGTTTATTGATCTGTCCTGTGCTAAATTAGTTTGCTTGGTGCTGTTGATTAGGTTTAAACTGTTATTGATCCTATATTGCTATTTCATTGATTTACTTTTGTGCTAAACTGGTTTATATGATGCTGCTGCATAGTATTATTGCTGCCTTATTCTTATGTTGGCTGCTGCTACTTAATTTGTACCTTGAAGCAATGACTTTGCCCAAAGTTGAAATCTCAGTTCAGAAATAATAATGTCATATTATTATAATTATAGTTAGTATACAATATAAACTAATTATTGTTTGATATAAACTAATTATCAACGAAGGTTGTTGTTTTGACAAACTGTTTTGACTACACCTTGAATGGATACTCAAGAATTTTTCGAGACTATTACAAAGTGAAAGAAATACCAAGACCCATTCAAAATAATTAAACAGAAGATGCGTATTTTGAATTTTAAGTTCAAACCCCATTTTTGGGTCTCCTGTTTGACATGTTCACTTGCTTTATGTTTCACCCTTTTAATGTATTAAATAATATGTCATTTTCTTCTATCTATTTTTATAAGTAACTTGATTAATTTTCTACTTGATTATCAATTATCATAACTCAGATCTTGTTACATACTCTAATTAATTTTGTATAAAACTTAAATTGAAAGACCAATTTTAAAGATTAATGCTCTTTCCAATGTTAAAAAAATAAAATTAAAAAAATATAGTTTTTCTTTTTTCAAATAAAATTTATAGGCAAGAAAGGGAGGTTTAATAATTTAATTCTTCATATAGTCACCGTTGTCCTGAATTTTTTTATTTGTTTTGCATACAGGATATTGTTTTTGGACTGGTAAAGACAAAATGATTTGATTAGTTGCTGTGGCACAGTTGATAACAACTTCAAATGGCATCTCAAAATGAAGGAACTAAGCAGTAAGTTTATATCATACTTGATATATATTATAATTTGATCTTCTAGTTATTTAAGTAGCGTGTTTATGGTAGCTAGATTGTCACTATAATTGGCCTATTAGACCATGTTTAGTAAGTTCAGATCTTTGCATTATTAGGTTTAATCATGTTTTGTCAAAAGATTGGATGGATTTACCAAGATTTGAGAACGAGTACATAGTTGGTGTAAAAAGTTTTTTAGAGTTTGCCTTCGTAAAAGGAAAACCGGTTGGAAAAGAAATCCAATGTCCGTGTGCAAAGTGTGGAAACACTTATTGGCGTAAACGAGACGCCGTATATGAGCATCTTATTTGCTATGGGTTTGTCGAAGGTTATAAACGATGGACTAATCATGGGGAATCAGTAATCCCAACAGTAGTAGATACTGACATGGATGATCGAGGCGGCCTTGATGATATTGACGGGTTGCTGCGTGACGCATTCGGAAATATGGCAAATCTTGAGGAGGGAAACAGTGGGTTGAATGAAGATGCGAAGAGATTTTATAAGCTAGTAGACGAAGCAGGTCTGGAATTATATCCGAATTGTACAACTGGATTTTCGAGATTATCGTTCATCATTCGTCTTTACCACTTGAAGTGTCTACATGGGTGGAATAACACATCGTTTACCTCCCTCTTGGAGTTATTGAAAGAAGCTATACCTGATTTGAACATTCCCATTTCTTTTAATAAAGCTAAGAATATGGTTAAAGAGTTGGGTCTTGACTATGAAAAAATTGATGCATGTCCTAATGACTGCATGCTGTATCGGAATGAGTACATAAATGACTCAGTTTGCCGTATCTGTGGAGAGTCTCGATATAATCAGACTCCTACTACGGATGACAACGAAGATGACTTTGCGCTTCCGAATAAAGTTCATAAGGTTGCTGCGAAAACCTTAAGATACTTTCCTTTAATACCAAGGCTTAAAAGGCTTTTTATGTGCCCAAACACAGCAGAGGCGTTGAGGTGGCATGATGAGCAGCGTTTGAAAGACGGTTGCATAAGGCACCCTGCTGATGGCCAAGCATGGAAGAACTTGGACAATCGATACCCGACCTTTTCAAAAGAACTGCGCAACTTGAGGCTTGGTTTGGCAAGTGACAGTTTTAATCCTTTTCGAACTATGAATGTGTCACATAGCACATGGCCAGTTGTCTTAATGGTGTACAACTTTCCCCCTTGGATGTCCATGAAGTCAGAATATTGCATGCTCTCTTTAATCATACCTGGACCTTGTTCACCAGGAAATAATATTGATATTTTTTTGCAACCATTGATCGAAGAGCTGAAGGAGCTATGGGTGTTAGGGATAGATACATATGATTCTTTTAAGAATGAAACTTTTCAAATGCATGCTGCACTTCTTTGGACAATCAATGATTTTCCAGCGTATGCGATGTTGTCCGGTTGGAGTACGAAAGGAAAGTTAGCTTGCCCTTGTTGCAACCATGATACTTCTTCTTGTTACTTGAAACATAGCCAAAAGACAGTTTACATGGACCATAGGAGATTCTAGATATGTATCTATCCCTAACACTGTATGACCATAGGAGATTCTAGATATGTTGACCATGCATGGAGGTCTAACAAGAGATCTTTTAATGGAAAACCAGAATTCAGGGGTCCACCACGAATGTTAACAGGTGAAGAGGTTCTAGATATGCTAAAGTCAATAGATAATGCCTCTGGGAAGACGCAAAGCAAAAATAAAGGCCAATGGAAAAAAAGATCAATCTTTTTTGAGTTACCATATTGGCAGCACTGTATGATCAGGCACAACCTTGATGTAATGCATATCGAAAAAAACATAGTTGACAGTATAATTGGTACCTTATTGGATATTCCTGGAAAGACAAAGGATCATGCAAAAGCTCGTTATGATCTTAAGGAGATAGGCATTCAAAAGAATCTTCACCCAATAAATACTAAGGATGGCAAAAGAACTAAACTTGCTAGAGCATGCTTCTCCATGACCAAAGGGGAGAGATCCATTTTTTGTGGTGTTTTGAAGAAAACAAAATTGCCCGATGGAAGTGCTTCAAACATTTCTCGTTGTGTACAACAAGAAGAGAGAAAGCTTTACGGTTACAAGACTCATGATGCTCACTTCATGTTGCATTACCTATTGCAGATACCAATCAAGAGCATTCTTCCAGATCATGTTGCTATTCCTCTAGTGCGCCTGTGTTCCTTTTTTCGTCGGCTATGTCAAAAAGAAATCTCGTTAGAAGAGATTAATGGTTTGGAGTCGGAGATTGTAGAGACTTTGTGCCAGTTGGAGAGGATTTTTCCGCCGACCTTTTTTGATATAATGGTTCATTTGCCTATTCATTTAGCTAATGAACTAAGGTTAGGTGGTCCCGTCCAGTTTCGATGGATGTATCCGATTGAGAGATACATGTGCACACTAAAAGGGTATGTACGTAACAGAAGTCGTCCAGAAGGATCAATTGCGGAGGGTTATTTGGCTGAAGAGTGCTTAACTTTTTGTTCAAGATATTTGCATGAGGGAGTGAAAACAAGATTCAACAAAGTATCTCAGAATAATGATGCAGGCACTTCAACCAAAGATCCTGATTCAAATTTGTTCACAAACAAGGGAAGTCCATTGGGTGGAAAAAAAGGGCAACTAATTATTTTGGACGAAAAGTCACTCCTTCAAGCTAATGCATATGTATTGAACAATTGCGATAACGTGGAACCTTACATGAGGTAAATTTGCACTTCTCATTAGTTATATTCCTTAGACTAATCTTGGTAGTATTACATAATAATATACACTCCTTGTAGAGAACATTGTGAGCAACAAAAGCAAGACAAGCGGAAGCGAAAGTGGAACATCGTTAAAGATCAGAATGAAGACTTTATCGAGTGGTTTACGAGACGTGCCATGAAGGATGATATTCCCGGTTGGATACGACAGCTGTCTAAGGGTCCAAATAAAGTTGCAAAATCATTTTCTGCTTATGTTGTCAACGAGTACAGATTTCATACTAAGCGACGAGAAGTGATGCGGAAAACGCAAAATAGTGGTGTCACTGTGGTGGCTGAAACTACAAGCTTTGCGAGTGTTAAGGACAAAAAACCAATCAAGGCCAATATAAGATATTATGGTAGAATTATGGATATTATCGAGTTAGACTATTATAGCCAATTTAAAGTTGTGTTATTTAAGTGTGAGTGGTTTCTGGCTGAGGAAGATGATTATGGGTTGACATACGTTCATTTCAACAAAAGATGTTACCAAGACGAACCATTTGTGTTGGCAAGCCAAGCACACCAGTGCTTTTATGTGAAAGATCCATATATTCCCTAAAAGCATTATGTGATGAAAACGGTTCCCAGAGACTTGTTTAACATTGGTGTCCAATTACAGTTTGACCCTAACATAAGAGAGCCACATGAATCGGCAAATAGTCCGATACCCTTAAGTGATATTGGTGAGGTAGACTTGGTTAGACAGGGTGTGCGACCTACTATTGTTGATGTGACACCGAACAAGATCAAACCTAAAGACAAAGAAATAGTGTCTGATGATTTTGATAGTGATGCTGAATTTGAGGTAGTGTAGAAATTGTCCATGATGCTTGGTTTTTTAACTTATTTTCTTATGCGTTACCATGTTTGTTAACTATATTTTCTAATGCATTATCATGTTTATTTTCTAATGCATTACCATGTTTGTTTACTTTATTTTCTAATGTGTTATAATGTTTCTTCTTTCTTTTAATTTTGGCAATGTTAGTATTGATGCTTTATTTGACTTTTTTTTTATACAGGATGAACAATGAAGGAAATTCCAAGAGAAAAAGGTTAAGGACTCTATCACAAATAGAGTCACAAAGAAGTCCCTTGAAGATGAGGAGTCCAGTAAAAAATTTAGGAAAAATTCAATTCACAAGTGCTTATTCCTTGCTAAAACAATTTCAAATAAAAAGGGAACATGTTTTAGCTGCATGTGGGGCTAATAGTAGTAAACATGAGACAAGGAAAAATGGCAAGATACCGAAAAAGGTGTTGACAAGAGGTGAAGATGAAGGTCAAAGCAAAATGGTAACCAAGAAGATAACAATCATCAGAGACGGTGAGGATCAAATCAAGATGCCAACAAAGAATTCCAACGAAGAAAATCATCTAGTCAAGATGAAAGCCATTGAACATGAGGATCAAGGTGGGAAGAAGCTGTCTAGGAAGAATTTGCCAATGAAGAGATCAAAGGTGGAGGGTGATAAAGTCAAGATAAATACCAATGACGCTGAGGGTCAAAGCAAGAAGCCGACCAATAAGATGCCGATAAAGGAATCGAATGAAGAAGATGCCAACGAAGAACATAAGATTGAGTCTCTTATCCCTGCTATGACTTTAGACGATTTTTTTGAAAAATATGGGATATCATTAGATGAAAATGATGAAGAATATGAATATGATTATGATGAGCTCAATCCAACCTGATGTGTGGAAAACGATCCAACACAAAACTCACCGGCAAGTGTACCGGGTCGCATCAAGTAATAATAACTCACATGAGTGAGGTCGATCCCACAGGGATTGAAGGATTGAGCAATTTTAGTTTAGTGGGTGATTTAGTCAAGCGAATCAAGTATTGGTTGAGTGATTTGTGTTTAACAGGAAGTAAATGATAGTAAATGTAAAGGGGGAAGGGAGAAGTGCAGTAAATTAAAGAACAGGAAAGTAAATTTGCAGAAACTTAAAGAACAAGAAAGTAAATGACTGAAACTTAAAGTGCAAGAAACATAAACTGCAGGAACTTAAATGGCAAGAAAGTTAAATTGCTAGAAAGTAAAAGGGAATTGAGGAATGGGATTGCAGGATCTAAACAAAGAAGAAGTAAATTGCAGCAATTGATTGAGCAGAAATTGAATCAGAAGCAAATAAGCATTCAAACAGAAAGGAAATAAAATGTAGCAGAGGTTCACAGAAGAACCAAAAGTAAAATTGGGTCTCAGATCTCAAGAGACTAGGTAGCAGAGCCTAGATCTCTAATTGCCTTCCTAGATCCAAGTTAACAAAGCAATTGACAAGAATTAAAAGAGAAAGCAGTAGAAGAACAGAAATCAGATTCAATTATGCAGAAAATGGTGCGCGAAATTGTGAACAATACTTTTTCACAACTCTCATAATCCCCAGTAATGGCTCCAAAAACGTGGTAGCTCAATACCATGGCATTACACAACTTCGCACAACTAACCAGCAAGTGCACTGGGTCGTCCAAGTAATAAACCTTACGCGAGTAAGGGTCGATCCCACGGAGATTGTTAGTATTGAAGCAAGCTATGGTCATCTTGTAAATCTTAGTCAGGCAAACTCAAGTAGTAATGGTGATGAACGAAAATAACACAAAGGTAAAGATAGAGATACTTATGTAATTCATTGGTAGGAACTTCAGATAAGCGCATGAAGATGCCTTCCCTTCCGTCTCTCTGCTTTCCTACTGTCTTCATCCAATCCTTCTTACTCCTTTCCATGGCAAGCTTAAGCAAGGGTTTCACCGTTGTCAGTGGCTACCTCCCATCCTCTCAGTGAAAGCGATTGCATATGCTCTGTCACAGCATAGCGGAATTCATCTGTCGGTTCTCAATCAGGCTGGAATAGAATCCAGTGATTCTTTTGCGTCTGTCACTAACGCCCCGCCCTCAGGAGTTTGAAGCACGTCACAGTCATTCAGTCATTGAATCCTACTCAGAATACCACAGACAAGGTTAGACCTTCCGGATTCTCTTGAATGCTGCCATCAGTTCTCGCCTATACCACGAAGACTCTGATCTCACGGAATGGTTGGCTCGTTTGTCAGGCGAGCACTCGGTTGTCAGGCGATCAACCATGCATCGTGCAATCAGGAATCCAAGAGATATTCACTATGGCCTTAGTTGCTTGTAGAACAAGAGTGGTTGTCAGTCACTTTGTTCATGGGTGAGAATGGTGATGATTCGTGACAATCATCACCTTCATCAAGTTGAAGAACAAATGATATCTTGGACAAAGAACAAGCGGGATTGAATGGAAGAACAATAGTAATTGCATTAATACCCGAGGTACAGCAGAGCTCCACACCTTAATCTATGGTGTGTAGAAACTCCACCGTTGAAAATACATAAGCATGAGGTCTAGGCATGGCCGAATGGCCAGCCTCCCAATGATCTAAGATAGCATACAAAACGAAGATAGCTACCAAAGTCTTCTAATACAATAGTAAAAGGTCCTACTTATAAGAACTAGTAACCTAAGGTGTACAGAAATGAGTAAATGACATAAAAATCCACTTCCGGGCCCACTTGGTGTGTGCTTGGGCTGAGCAATGAAGCAAATTTCGTGCAGAGACTCCTCTTGGAGTTAAACGCCAGCTTTAGTGCCAGTTTGGGCGTTTAACTCCCATTTGGGTGCCAGTTCCAGCGTTTAACGCTGGGATTTCTTAAGGTGAGTTTGAACGCCGGTTTGGGCCATCAAATCTTGGGCAAAGTATGGACTATCATATATTGCTGGAAAGCCCAGGATGTCTACTTTCCAACGCCGTTGAGAGCGCGCCAATTGGGCTTCTGTAGCTCCAGAAAATCCACTTCAAGTGCAGGGAGGTCAGAATCCAACAGCATCTGCAGTCTTTTTTGGTCTCTGAATCAGATTTTTGCTCAGGTCCCTCAATTTCAGCCAGAAAATACCTGAAATCATAGAAAAACACACAAACTCATAGTAAAGTCCAGAAAAGTGAATTTTAACTAAGAAACTAATAAAAATATACTAAAAACTAACTAGATCATAACAAAAACATACTAAAAACAATGCCAAAAAGTATACAAATTATCCGCTCATCACAACACCAAACTTAAATTGTTGCTTGTCCTCAAGCAACTGAAAATCAAATAAGATAAAAAGAAGAGAATATGCAATGAATTCCAAAAACATCTGTGAAGATCAGTATTAATTAGATGAGCGGGGCTTTTAACTTTTTGCCTCTGAATAGTTTTGGCATCTCACTCTATCCTTTGAAATTCAGAATGATTGGCTTCTTTAGGAACTCAGAGTCCAGATAGTGTTAATGATTCTCTTAGTAAAGTATGATGATTCTTGAACATAGCTATTTATTGAGTCTTGGCTGTGGCCCAAAGCACTCTGTCTTCCAGTATTACCACCGAATACATACATGCCACAGACACATAATTGGGTGAACCTTTTCAGATTGTGACTCAGCTTTGCTAAAGTCCCCAATTAGAGGTGTCCAGGGTTCTTAAGCACACTCTTATTTGCCTTGGATCACAACTCTTTATTTCTCTATATATATATTTTTTTCGTTTTTTTTTTTCGATTTTTCTCTTTTTTTTTGAATAGCTTTTTCTTGCTTCAAGAATCATTTTAATGATTTTTCAGATCCTCAGTAACATGTCTCCTTTTTCATCATTCTTTCAAGAGCCAACATTCATGAACCACAAATTCAAGATACATATGCACTGTTTAAGCATACATTCAGAGAACAAAAATATTGCCACCACATCAAAATAATTAAACTGTTATAAAATTCAAAATTCATGCAATTCTTCCTTTTTCAATTAAACACATTTTTATTCAAGAAAGGTGATGGATTCATAGGACATTCATAACTTTAAGGCATAGACACTAAGACACTAATGATCACAAGACACAAACATGGATAAACATAAGCATAAAATTCGAAAAACAGAAGAATAAAGAACAAGGAAATCAAAGAATGGGTCCACCTTAGTGATGGCGGCTCTTTCTTGCTCTTGAAGATCCTATGGAGTGCTTGAGCTCCTCAATGTCTCTTCCTTGTCTTTGTTGCTCCTCCCTCATGATTCTTTGATCTTCTCCAATCTCATGAAGGATGATGGAGTGTTCTTGATGCTCCACCCTTAGTTGTCCCATGTTGGAACTCAATTCTCCTAGGGAGGTGTTTAGTTGCTCCCAATAGTTTTGTGGAGGAAAGTGCATCCCTTGAGGAATCTCAGGGATCTCATGATGAGTGGGATCTCTTGTGTGCTCCATTCTCTTCTTAGTGATGGGCTTGTCCTCCTCAATGGGGGTGTCTCCCTCTATGTCAACTCCCACTGAATAACAGAGGTGACAAATGAGATAAGGAAAGGCTAACCTTGCCAAGGTAGAGGACTTGTCCGCCACCTTATAGAGTTCTTGGGCTATAACCTCATGAACCTCTATTTCTTCTCCAATCATGATGCTATGGATCATGATAGCCCGGTCTATGGTAACTTCGGACCGGTTGCTAGTGGGAATGATTGAGCGTTGTATGAACTCTAACCATCCTCTAGCCACGGGCTTGAGGTCATGCCTTCTCAATTGGACCGGCTTTCCCCTTGAATCTTGCTTCCATTGGGCGCCCTCTTCACATATGACTGTGAGGACTTGGTCCAACCTTTGATCAAAGTTGACCCTTCTTCATGGCCACAACTTCATAGAAGTGGTCTTGATGCACCCTTGAGATGAATCTATCCATCTCCCATGACTCGGAGGTGGAAGCTTTTGCCTTCCCTTTCCTCTTTCTAGAGGTTTCTCCGGCCTTGGATGCCATAAATGGTTATGGAAAAACAAAAAGCAATGCTTTTACCACACCAAACTTAAAATGTTTGCTCGTCCTCGAGCAAAAGAAGAAAGAAGAGAGTAGAAGAAGAAGAAATGAGGAAGAGGGAGATGGTGGTGTGTTCGGCCAAAGAAGGGGAGAAGTGGTGTTTAGGTTGTGTGAAAATGAAGGGTTGAAGAAGGGTATATATAGGAGAGAGGGGGGTAATGGTTCGGCCATTATGGGTGGGTTTGGGAGGGAAAGTGGTTTGAATTTGAAGGGTGAGGTTGGTGGGGATTTATGAAGGATGGATGTGAGTGGTGAAGAGAAAGATGGGATTTGATAGGTGAAGGGTTTTTGGGGAAGAGGTGTTGAGGTGATTGGTGAATGGGGGAAGAAGAGAGAGAGTGGTGGTGGGGTCCTGTGGGGTCCACAGATCATGTGGTGTCAAGGAAAAGTCATCCCTGCACCAAATGGCATCAAAATTCACGTTTTGAGCCAATTCTGGCGTTAAACGCCGGGCTGGTGCCCATTCCTGGTGTTTAACGCCAGGTTCTTGCCCTTTCCTGGCGTTTAACGCCAGTCTGGTGCCCCTTTCTGGCGTTAAACGCCCAGAATGGTGCCAGACTGGGCGTTAAACGCCCAACTGCTAGGCTTACTGGCGTTTAAACGCCAGCAGCATCTTCCTCCAGGGTGTGCTGTTTTTCTTCCTGATTTTCATTCTGTTTTTGCTTTTTCAATTAATTTTGTGACTTCTCATGATCATCAACCTACAAAAGAGATAAAATAACAAAAGAAAATAATTAAATATAAAACATTGGGTTGCCTCCCAACAAGCGCTTCTTTATTGTCACTAGCTTGACAGAGGACTCTCATGGAGCCTCAGAAATGCTCAAAACTGTGTTGGAACCTCCCAACACCAAACTTAGAGTTTGAATGTGGGGTTCAACACCAAACTTAGAGTTTGGTTGTGGCCTCCCAACACCAAACTTAGAGTTTGACTGTGGGGGCTCTGTTTGGCTCTGTTTTGAGAGAAGCTCTTCATGCTTCCTCTCCATGATGACAGAGGGATATCCTTGGGCCTTAAACACCAAGGATTCTTCATTCACTTGAATGATCAACTCTCCTCTATCAACATCAATCACAGCCTTTGCTGTGGCTAGGAAGGGTCTGCCAAGGATGATGGATTCATCCATGCTCTTCCCAGTCTCTAGGACTATGAAATCAGTAGGGATGTAATGGTCTTCAACTTTAACCAGAACATCCTCTACAAGTCCATGGGCTTGTTTTCTTGAGTTGTCCGCCATCTCTAGTGAGATTTTTGCAGCTTGCACCTCAAAGATCCCTAATTTCTCCATTACATAGAGGGGCATGAGGTTTACACTTGACCCTAAGTCACACAAGGCCTTCTTGAAGGTCATGGTGCCTATGGTACAAGGTATAGAAAACTTCCCAGGATCCTGCCTCTTTTGAGGTAGTTTCTGCCTAGACAAGTCATTCAGTTCTTTGGTGAGCAAAGGGGATTCATCCTCCCAAGTCTCATTTCCAAATAACTTGTCATTTAGCTTCATGATTGCTCCAAGGTATTTGGCAACTTGCTCCTCAGTGACATACTCATCCTCTTCAGAGGAAGAATACTCATCAGAGCTCATGAATGGCAGAAGTAAGTCCAATGGAATCTCTATGGTCTCATTTTGAGCCTCAGATTCCCATGGTTCCTCATTAGGGAACTCATTGGAGGCCAGTGGACGCCCAGTGAGGCCTTCCTCAGTGGCGTTCACTGCCTCTTCTTCCTCCCAAAATTCGGCCATGTTGATGGCCTTGCACTCTCCTTTTGGATTTTCTTCTGTATTGCTTGGAAGAGTACTAGGAGGGAGCTCAGTAATTTTCTTGCTCAGCTGACCCACTTGTCCTTCCAAATTTCTGATAGAGGACCTTGTTTCAGTCATGAAACTTTGAGTGGTTTTGATCAGATCAGAGACCATGGTAGCTAAGTCAGAGGTATTCTGCTTAGAGCTCTCTGTCTGTTGCTGAGAAGATGATGGAAAAGGTTTGCTATTGCTAAACTTGTTTCTTCCACCATTATTGTTATTGAAACCTTGTTGAGGTCTCTGTTGATCCTTCCATGAAAGATTTGGATGATTCCTCCATGAAGGATTGTAGGTGTTTCCATAGGGTTCTCCCATGTAATTCACCTCTTCTATTGAAGGGTTCTCAGGATCATAAGCTTCTTCCTCAGATGAAGCTTCCTTAGTACTGCTTGGTGCATTTTGCATTCCAGACAGACTTTGAGAAATCATATTGACTTGTTGAGTCAATATTTTGTTCTGAGCCAATATGGCATTCAGAGTGTCAATCTCAAGAACTCCTTTCTTCTGACTAGTCCCATTGTTCACAGGATTTCTTTCAGAAGTGTACATGAATTGGTTATTTGCAACCATTTCAATCAGCTCTTGAGCTTCAGTAGGCGTCTTCTTCAGATGAAGAGATCCTCCAGAAGAGCTATCCAAGGACATTTTGGACAGTTCAGAGAGACCATCATAGAAAATACCTATGATGCTCCATTCAGAAAGCATGTCAGTGGGACACTTTCTGATTAATTGTTTGTATCTTTCCCAAGCTTCATAGAGGGATTCTCCTTCCTTCTGTCTGAAGGTGTGGACTTCCACTCTAAGCTTACTCAATTTTTGAGGTGGAAAGAACTTTGCCAAGAAGGCATTGACTAGCTTTTCCCAAGAGTCCAGGCTTTCTTTAGGTTGAGAGTCCAACCATGTTCTAGCTCTGTCTCTTACAGCAAAAGGGAATAGCATAAGTCTGTAGACCTCAGGGTCAACCCCATTAGTCTTGACAGTGTCACAGATTTGCAAGAACTCAGCTAAAAACTGATGAGGATCTTCCAATGGAAGTCCATGGAACTTGCAATTCTGTTGCATTAGAGAAACTAATTGAGGCTTAAGCTCAAAGTTGTTTGCTCCAATGGCAGGGATAGAGATGCTTCTCCCATAGAAATCGGGAGTAGGTGCAGTGAAGTCACCCAGCACCTTCCTTGCATTGTTGGCATTGTTATTGTTTTCGGCTGCCATTTGTTCTTCCTCCTTGAAGAGTTCGTTCAGGTGCTCTAAAGAGAGTTGTGCTTTGGCTTCTCTTAGCTTTCTCTTCAAGGTCCTTTCAGGTTCAGGATCAGCCTCAACAAGAATGCATTTGTCTTTGCTCCTGCTCATAAGAAAGAGAAGGGAACAAGAAAATGTGGAATCCTCTATGTCACAGTATAGAGATTCCTTTAGGTGTTAGAGGAAAAGAAGAGTAGAAGACAGAAGTGGAAAATTCGAACTTAACAAAAGAGATGGAGTTCGAATTTTGCATTAAAGGATAGTGTTAGTCCATAAATAGAAGGATGTGAGAAGGAGGGAAGTAATTTTCGAAAATTAAGTGAAAAATTTTGAAAACATTTTTGAAAAACACTACTTAATTTTCGAAAATGAAAATGGAAAAGAAATTAAGTGATTTTTGAAAAAGATTTTGAAATTAGAAATCAAAAGGATTTGATTGAAAACTATTTTGAAAAAGATGTGGTTAAGAAGATATGATTGATTTAAAAAAATGTGATTGAGAAGATATGATTTGAAAAACATTTTAAAAAGATTTGATTTGAAAATTAAAAACTTGACTAACAAGAAAAGATATGATACAAACATTAAACCTTTCTCAACAGAAAAGGCAACATACTTGAGATGTTGAATCAAATCATTAATTGATAGTAAGTATCTTTAAAATTGGAAAGAAATTGGTTTTGAAAAAGATTTGATTGGAAAATTGATTTGAAAAAGATTTGATTTTGAAAAGATTTTGAAAACTAATAAAAAAAATTTGATTTGAAAACAGAATCTTCCCTTCTAGCCATCCTGGCGTTAAACGCCCAGAATGGTATCTGTTCCGAGGGTTACCTGAAACGTGTAGCTCGGTCGTCTTGGAGAGGCCCGAGGTGGGGGTCAGGGACCCGAACTTGATATGTGGAGCGGTTGGTGGTTGTACCTGCAATGACACTCCGATGCTTAGGTTAGCATGGGTTCAAGCAGATATGTGTAGAATATGGAATGTGTGTCATACCTGGGTGCTCCAGTGTATTTATAGTAGTTGGCCGTGATCTTCCCTGGATAAGATATTCTTATCTTATCTTATCTTTTGGGAGTTTTATCTCTATCTTTGTGGAACCGCCTTTCCTAGGCCTTTTCGGCCTTTAGATTTTGGGCTGCGTTCCTTTTGATGGGCCTTCTTAGTTTTATTGTCCGAGGTCCGACCTTAGGCGTGGGCCTTGGGACGAGGTCGGACCTTTCATGGATTTCGCCGAGTTGGAGGAGCCCGGTCAAGGTATGAACAGTGCCCCTGCCCGAGTTCGTCCTTTTTGGGAGGTCGAGCTCGGGCATAGTAGTTTTTCAAAATTCAAAAATGGCCGTTCCTGCATTTATTGCATTTTACCGTTTCTCCTCGATTTCCGTTCGGGCTTTGTGAAGGCATTATTTATTTGCCCCTTTCGTCCTTTTCTTCGTTTATTCTGTTCCTTTCCTGTTTTCTGAGTTTTCGCCATCTCCTTTTTTGAGCACTGCTTCCTTTTTCTTTTGTTTTTCTTTCCCCGAATCTTTCCGCGTGTCTTTCCGGGGTTTCCTCTGCGCCGCCGTTCTGTTCTCCTTGCTTCGGAGCTCGTCGTCCTCGTTTCTTTCTTCCAGGTTTGTTCCCATCTCTTTTCTTGTGCACATATGCTTCTGTTTCTTTTGTGTGGCTCTTTGTTTGTTTCTTTTTCCCTATGCCTGGGTTGCCCCGAAAAGAGGCGCCGCCAGTTGTTTGTACATGGGGGGGGACTCTTTTTTGTTCTCTGGTATTTTGCTCCGGGTTGCTGTATTTTCTTCTAAAAGATCTTTGTTTCTTGCTTTGCCGAATGGGTTCTCGCTGTCTGCTTTTATGTGATTTTTGCTTGCTGTTGTATTCTTCTTTGTAGGCAAGAATTTTATGTCTCGAAAGGTTCTTCAAGCGATGTCGACCAAGATTCCAAGTGGTCTTGGTTGGGTAGATCATGTTCCTCTACGAGTCCCTTCTGTGGTAGATTCTGAGTATTTAGCTAGGTTTCGTAGGCAATGTAGCATATGTGAAGATAGAGAGTCTGAGAGGGATTATGAACTAGTAGCCCCGGATTCCGAGGAGAGAGTTTGCTTCCCGCCCTTAGATAGTTCCGAGAAGCTCTTCTTTTACGCTTATGATTGTTTTTTCTCTAAGCTGAGTGTCCGACTTCCTTTTACCGACCTGGAGTCCGAGGTGTTATGGTCTTGTAACCTTGCCCCTACGCAGCTCCATCCAAATTCTTGGGCATTTTTAAAGCTGTTTCAACTTTTGTGTCAGTTTTTGGGCGTTGCTCCCTCTATTTCTCTTTTTTCTTACTTGTTTGTGTTGACGAAGCCGGGGTCAGGTGGAGGGAAGGTATCTTGGGTTTCTTTTAGGGCTAACCAGGGAAGAAAGTTTTGTACCCTGTATGATGAGTCCTTTCACGATTTTAAGAACTTTTATTTCAAGGTCCGGGCTACTGGAGACGTCCGACCTTTCTTTCTAGATGAGAGTGGGGAGCCTTCTTTTCCTCTTTGTTGGCAGGAGAATGTAGTGTCTGCTAAGTATACCTTTGAGAGTCTAGATGAGGTGGAGCAGGCTTTTGTGGGTGTGGTGAGCAGTTTATGGGGTCGGGCACCTCACTTGGACACGAAGAAAATGTTGGGAGATCCAAGCCTTCTCCGTTCCGAGTTAGGTAGTTCCCGACCTCTTCCGAGATTCATCTTTTCTAGTATTTTGGTTTTGCTTGTTTTTGGTGGAATTTCTGTTGTGGTAATCCTTTTCTTTATTTCTTGCAGAGATGTCTTCTCAGGCGGATTCCATGAAGTTCCTTCGTCGGACGAAGAAGTCTGTGGCTGCTCGGAATATCGAGGCCGGGGAGGCTTCTGCCCGATCTTCTCCGCAGAAGACTATTGTGGGTGTTCAGACTCGGTCGAAGACTATTCCGACTCCCCAGTTCCGAGCTATAAGTCAGGATCCTCTGACCTCTGGGCCTGCTACTTCTTCTCCTCCTCCGTCCTCGGGTCCTCCTCCCAAGAAGCAGAAGACCTCTCAAGAGCTTGCCGGTTTCAACGATAAGGACTTTGATGCTCTTGGTTGGATTGAACAGCATATTCTCCCTCAGACCTTTATTTCTACTAATGATGTGTCTATGGAGCATCATTTTCAGTATATGGCGCGGAGCTGTGTCCGGATGGCTAGTCTTCATGCCGCTATTGCCCGGGCGTTCAAGAAATCCCCCTTGGGGCGACCAGCTCCCGACTTGAGAAGGCTCAGTCCGAGTTTGATAGGATTAGTCAACTGAAGGCTGCCAGGATTACTGAGCTGGAGGCCTCTTTGGAGAAAGAGAAAACTAAAGCTACCGCGGCTGTGGCGGCAGCGAAGACATCTGAGGAGATGGCGAAGGCGGCGACGGAGAATTATAATCGGATATGTGCCGAGCTTGTGGAGACGAAGGAGAAGCTGCAATCTGCTCGGGATGATTTTTACGAGCTAGAAGGTCATGTGGCCAAGGGTATGGATGCTATGTTTGAGAATTTGAAGGCTCAGGTCCGAGTTCTTGCTCCTGACCTGGATCTGAGCTTATTTAGTACGGATAACATTGTTGTGGAGGGAAAGATTGTTCCTGCTCCCATCGAGGATGAGGTTCCAGTGTCCGACCCCAAAGTTCCGGTGGAGAACCCGACTTCACCTTTGGCCGGGGATGGATCTGGTGTGGAGGTTTCAGACCGGGATGACGTTGCTGTTGATGCGGTCCCGATATCTATGTTTCCTCCACAGCCTTCTGTTGATGTGGAGTCTGGAAAGGACCTTGATCCTCTGTAATCTTTTATTTTTGGTGTTTTGCCCGACTTGTGGGCTCTTTTGTTTTTGGATGGTTTCTGTGAACGCTTTGGACACCTTTTTGCTTTTTAGCTACTTGTAGTAACTTTTTAGCTTATTTATGCGGTGTTTTTGTTCGCGTTTTGGCTTTTTGTTCCGCTTTTATGCTTTTTAGTTGTTTTTGGATAACAACTTTTTAGCTAGCGCTTGGAACTTTTGCTGTGCCCTTTCTTTTGATTTCGTTTTTTGTACTTTTTAGTTGTATAGCAACTTTTTAGTAAGCGTTTTCGAAATCTTCGTTTTCGTTTTTTCGCTTGTACTTTTTAGTTGTATAGCAACTTTCTAGTAAGCGTTTTCGAAATCTTTGTTTTCGCCGTTTTAAGGCTTCTTTCTTTGGATCCGGGCTCTTTCTCAGACTTCGGGCGTTTCGAGTACCTCCTTTTGTTGGGTCCGACCTTGTTGTTGGTCGGCCTTTTTAAGTTATTTTTGTAATCTCTTTTTATTTGGCTTTTCTGAGCCTTTTCAGAGTTACTTTATAACTTCTCACATTAATTTGAACCTCGTCGCTTTATCTTTGCCGACCTTGTGCGGTCTCTTGGCAAATGATTTTTTGCGTTTTGCCGAGCATAAATTAATGCGCCTTGGCGGGGTACTTTCTAGGATTTGTTTCATCATGAGGAAAAAATAGAAAAATTTGATTAGTATTAAAAAAGAAAGAATATTTACAGAGTGTTTACCCTTGACTAGGTCGGGTGTCTTACTTAACCGGGTGTCTCATTAAAAAACCCTTGTAGGGAAAAAGAGTACACCTCGGGTTAAGTTTTTCTAGCTGTAGTACCGTCTTAGATTACAGGCGTGCCAGGCCCTGGGCAGCTCATTGCCTTCTAGGTCGGATACTTTGTAATAGCCTGCCCCTAAGACTTCTGTTACCTTGTAGGGCCCTTTCCAATTTGCGGCTAGCTTTTCCTCTCCCGACTTTTGTGTTCCGATGTCATTTCGGATTAGAATCAGGTCGTGACTGGAGAAGCTTCGCTTTATTACTTTCTGATTGTATCTGAGGGCCGTTCGTCGTTTTAAGGCTTCTTCTCGGATTCGGGCTCTTTCTCGGACCTCGGGGAGGAGGTCGAGTTCTTCCTTTTGTGCCTGTGGGTTGCCTTCTTCGTTGTAGAAGATGACTCTGGGTGACCCTTCATCTATTTCGATAGGAATCATTGCCTCCATCCCGTAAGCTAGTCGGAACGGTGATTCTCCCGTTGTAGAGTGTGGGGTTGTCCGATATGCCCATAGTACCTGGGGGAGCTCCTCGGCCCATGCCCCTTTGGCCTCTTGGAGTCTTCGTTTTAACCCTGCCAAGATGACTTTATTTGCAGCCTCTGCTTGTCCATTGGCTTGTGGGTGCTCGACTGAGGTGAATTGCTGTTTGATTTTTAGTTCGGCTACTAAGTTCTGAAAACTTGTGTCCGTGAACTGTGTTCCATTGTCCGTTGTGATGGAGTAGGGGACTCCGAACCTTGTGACAATGTTTTTGTATAGGAATTTGCGGCTTTTCTGAGCCGTAATGGTGGCTAAGGGTTCAGCTTCGATCCACTTTGTGAAGTAGTCGACCCCTACTATGAGGTATTTGACTTGCCCCGGTCCTTGGGGGAACGGGCCGAGTAGGTCAAGTCCCCATTTTGCGAAGGGCCATGGTGCGGTGATGCTGATAAGGTCTTCTGGTGGTGCTTTGTGGAAATTGGCGTGTTTTTGGCAGGGGGCATATTTTCACAAATTCCGTTGCATCTCTTTGCAAGGTCGGCCAGTAGAACCCGGCTCGGACTATTTTTTTGGATAATGCCCGAGCTCCGAGATGGTTCCCACACATACCTCCGTGGACTTCCTCCAGGACGCTCTTTGTTTCTGAGGTCGGAACGCACCTAAGGAGGGGGTTTGAGAATCCTCTTCTGTATAACACGTCGTGGATTAGTGTATAATTCTGGGCGTCCTTTGCAAGCCTTTTAGCTTCTTTTCTTTCGGCGGGGAGAGTTCCCGACTTCAGGTAGTTGAGTATGGGGGTCATCCATCCTTGCTGTTGGTTGGATATATTTAGCGTTTCTTCCTCTCTTAACACGGAGGGAGATTGTAAGGTTTCTTGGAGGAGACTTCTGTTGTTGCCTCCGGGCTTGGTGCTGGCGAGCTTTGAGAGGGCGTCTGCCCGGGCGTTTTGTTCCCGAGGTATGTGCTGGATTTGTATTTCTGAAAAGTGGCGTAATTGTGCCTGTGTTTGGTCCAGGTATTTTTTCATAGTTGGGTCTTTGGCCTGGTAGCTTCCCTTTACTTGTGATGTGACGACCTGGGAGTCACTGAAGATTGTGATTCTCTGGGCTCCGACCTCTTCGGCTAGCTTTAGACCTGCTAGTAGGGCCTCGTATTCGGCTTGGTTGTTCGAAGCCTGGAACTCGAATTTTAGGGATAGTTCTATCTGCGTTCCTTGGTCGCTTTCAAGTATAACCCCGGCTCCGCTTCCTGTTTTGTTTGAGGACCCGTCGACATACAGGTTCCATGAGAGTGGGGTTCCAGGGGTCTCCGTGTATTCTGCGATAAAGTCGGCTAGATATTGGGATTTTATGGCAGTCCGGGCTTCATAGTGGAGGTCGAACTCGGACAGTTCCACCGCCCATTGTAGTATTCGTCCTGCCAGGTCTGTTTTTTGCAGGATGTGTCGCATGGGTTGGTTTGTCCGGACTTTGATGGTGTGGGCTTGAAAGTAGGGACGGAGCCTCCGAGCTGTGAACACTAGGGCGTAGGCGAATTTTTCTATCTTCTGATAGTTTAATTCGGCCCCTTGTAGTGCTTTGCTTACAAAGTATATGGGGTGTTGTCCTTGGTCATTTTCTCGTATTAACGCTGAAGCGACTGCTCGGTTTGCAACCGAGAGGTATAGTACGAGTTCTTCTCCTTTTAAAGGTCGGGTTAGGATTGGTGGTTGCCCGAGGAACTCCTTGAATTCTTGGAAGGCTTTTTCGCACTCCGGGGTCCATGAGAAGGGTTTCCCTTTCTTTAGGAGCGAGTAGAGAGGTAGTGATTTTATTGCCGATCCTGCCAAGAATCTTGATAGGGCGGCTAGCCTTCCATTCAGTTGTTGTACTTCTTTGACACACGTCGGGCTCTTCATATTGAGTATTGCTTGGCATTTGTCCGGGTTTGCTTCAATGCCCCTTTGAGTCAGCATGAAGCCTAAGAACTTTCCGGCTTCTGCGGCGAAGGTGCATTTTGTCGGGTTAAGTCTCATGTTGTGTTTTCTGAGGGTGCCGAAGACACTGGTGAGGTCGGTCAGCAAGTTTCTGTCTTCTTGTGTCTTTACCAGCATGTCGTCGACGTACACCTCCAGTTGTAGTCCGATGTGCTCTGAGAACACTTTGTTCATTAGCCTCTGGTAGGTTGCCCCTGCGTTCTTCAGCCCGAAGGGCATTACTACGTAGCAGTAGTTTGCCCTTGGGGTTATGAACGAGGTCTTTTCTTGGTCGGGTCCGTACATCGGGATTTGATTGTATCCCGAGTATGCGTCCATGAAGGAGAGATATCTATAACCTGAGGCTGCGTCTACTAAGGCGTCGATGTTTGGTAGTGGATATGGGTCTTTGGGGCAGGCTTTGTTGAGATCCGTGTAATCGACGCACATCCTCCATTTTCCGTTGGGCTTTTTACCAGGACCACGTTTGCGAGCCATAGGGGTATTTTACTTCCCGAATGAACCCTGCGTCTAGTAGTGCTTGTACTTGTTCTTCTATTGCTTGCATGCGCTCAGGTCCGAGCTTCCGGCGTCTTTGTTGACAGGTCTGGATCCCGGGTATACTGATAGCTTATGGCACATCAGGTCGGGGCTTATGCCTGGCATGTCGGAGGCTTTCCAGGCGAAGAGGTCGGAATCTCCCTTAAGAGGTTATGCGTTCTTCCTTTAGGCCTGCTTCGAGGTTTGCTCCTATGTTGTTATTTTTTCAGGTGTGTTCCCGATCTGGACTTTGTCGGTTTCTCCCTCTGGTTGTGGCCGAAGGTCTTCTCGGGCTTGAACTCGTCCGAGTTCTATTGTGTTGACCTCCTTCCCTTTTAGGCTCAGGCTTTCGTTGTAGCATCGCCGTGCTAGTTTTTTGGTCGCTTTTAGGGTAGCGATTCCTTTTGCGGTAGGGAACTTCATACAGAGGTGTGGGGTCGAGACTATAGCTGCCAGTCTGTTTAGGGTTGGTCGCCCAATGAGGGCATTGTATGCTGAAGTGACGTCGACTATAATGTAGTCGATGCTTAATGTTTTAGATTGCTCGCCTCTTCCAAAGGTAGTGTGCAGCGAGACGTATCCTAGGGATGGATTGGGGTATCCCTGA